>NC_045157.1:4331563-4346563 GCF_900700415.2 Clupea harengus
CTCTCTCTGTCTCTCTTTCTCTCTCTCTCTCTCTCTCCCTCTCTCTCTCTCTCTCTTTGTGCCTGCTGAAGACTGAGTTGAGTGCTCAGAGTGTATCCGACAGACAGCCTCACACGGGGCAGCCCTGTAAAACTCGCAGGGAACTGATGGCAAAAGTAATTATGTTGGATGCGGCGCGACACTGTAGCGCGGAGGGTAGAGAAAAGATCGTTCCCGCGTCCCTGGGTTTAGGGCCAAGGTGTCCTTCTCAACATACATCAGTACATCAGGTTTGACACTGAGCTTGAGGTTCACACCCCTCCCTCTGTCTGACCCCCCCCCCCCCCCCCATTCACCCAACCCCACCCAAGCCAACCCCCCCATTCCAAAGATGAGGGTGCATTGCTGACAGACAGTAGCGTAATAGCACTCCATTTCTACCCTGCCTGGTGACAGAAGCTGTGAGGTACAGAACGGAGAAACTGCTTCACACACAAGATTGCTTGCTTCATTATGAGGTGTGCTAAATAAATAAATAAACAAAGAAAGAAAGACAAGAAAATGCCGTCTCGATGAAAAATGAAGCCACTCGTTGTCTTTGCATGCACTGTGATGCGGAACTCACGGGGGATAAATAAATAAGACACTACTCAACTTTTAATTTTCCATTTCAGAGCAGACACGTCTCTGAATGACACACGTATGTCTCCCATTTTCTGCTTCTGTAAGCCTGCATGTCACATTTGCCCATTTCCTGTCCAGTTCAAAGAAACACGCACAAACATGTAACTCCCACACCCTAAGAAGGGCAGCAGGCTCCATCCTTACCTTCAAATGCCATCTGTGCTCCTATAGTCCAAACGATTAGGCAGTCAGAAAGAGACCAAGGTGTTCCCCAAATCAGTGTTGCTGAAGTCCGGCTGTGCCAAAAAGAGATGGGTAGATCTGTAAATGTGTTGGCAAATCAGAGACGTAGATGTCCTTCAGCGGCACGCGTTTGTGGTGTTAATAGACCTCTCCTTCCTCTTCCTCTTCCTCCTTTTAAAATCTCCCTGTGGTCCGTGTTCTTCTCCTTCCCCGTCTCCAGCCCCAGTATTCCAGCTCGTGAGGAAAAGAGAGCAGAGGGAAAGAGAGAGAGAGAGAGGGGGGCTGACAGAGCGATAGAGAGAGAATCTGCTGCGATCCTTCCCTGTGCACTGGCAGTGATGGAGTGAGAGGCAAGCAGGGAGCGTTTGTACGTGTGTGTGTGTATGTGTGTGTGAGCGTGTGTGTCTATCCGCTCCACTCCGCTACTGGCTACAGGCAGGCAGCGCGTTCGTTCGCTCGCACCTCGAAGAATCCAGCCATGTGGTGCTATCCGCTCCTCTCCGCTCTGCTCTGCTCTGCTCTGCTCTGCTCTCCTCTCCTCTCCTCTCCTCTCCTCTGCGGATTAACGTAAGGGAGCGTCTGCAGAGCGGAAACTTTCCCTCACTGCTGTCTCAAAGAGTGGGCGATGTGGTGAAGGAGATGTCGGTTTCTTTTTTACACTTTTAATTATGGGCTTGTCAGATTCATTATAGAGATAAATATTATTTTACTGTCTGTTTTCTCTTCTCTTCTGCTCGTGCACTGTGTCTATTGTGCTGAGCACTTGAAGTCAGTGAAATGAGACTCTCTCCATCTCACTGTTATTCTCTCTCACTCTCCATCTCTCTCTCAGTCTGTCTCTCCATTTCTCTCAGTCTTTTTCTCTCTCTTCATCTCTCTCTGTCTCACTCTCCATCCCTTTCTCAGTCTCTCAGTCTCTCACTCTCCATCTCTCTCACAGTCTTTCTTTCCATCTCCCTCACTCTCTCTCCCTTTCTCTCTCTCTCTCTCTCTCTCTCTCATTTGCTTGCTCACTCTCTCCCTCCCACACAAGCTCCTTCACTGTCTCTCTCTTACACATATACAGGCACACACGCAGACGGCACACACATAGACATATGCACACACGCTCAGAAACACACACACACATATACAAAGGCACACACAGACACAGACACACACACACACACACACACACACACACAAAGACACATACAAAGGCACATGCGCATACATATACACACGCACACACACACACACACACACATACGCATAGGCACACAGATTCATCCCCCTTCCTCTCTTCTACATGCTGTTCCTGTTTCTTTCTGCATCACTCTCTCTCCCCCTCTGTCTCTTTCCCTCCTGCTCCCATTCTCTCTTCACTGGAGTCAGACAATTACTGCTTTGGCATTCACAGTCGTGTCAGGGTTTTCTTAGAAATCCTTAGGGGCACAAATAATGTTCTGATAAATATGTGATAGTACATGACAGAGAATCAGCGCAGAGTGCACAGCATGAAAAGAAGAACATGAGATAGAGGGAGAACCCTCACCTTCCAATGTAACATGGGCTTCATTCTCTTTTGTGTCTGTGTAACACCCCAAACCCCACCCCCCGAAGCCTGACCCTGAACTTTCCCTCGGAGGGAAACTTCCGCCGCCACGGCAACGGGTCACTAGTCGACGCTGGCCAGCTGTCACGAGTGATTGAGGAGGGGATGAAAATAGAAGCAACAGATCAGTTCTCTCTGCATCCAAGCAAGGACAATGCACGAGGCATCAGCGGCAGCTTCAGAGCAGTATAATTAGCAGTATAAACAAAACGCTAGCCATTCCCTTATCACCTGGCACACATCTGCATGGAGTGGCGCCACAGGGGACTGGCTGAATGGGGAACACGACACGAAACAATTAAAGACAAGAAGAAATGGGCCAGTGAAAAAAAGAAAGACAGGGGGGGAAAAAAAAACAAAGGTGGTTTCAATCATGAGTATGACACGCCATCCTTAGCGCTTCTGCATTGGAGAGTGGGGCAAGTTCAGTCGGCCACGGATCAATGGCATGTTGCACCGCTGGCGTGAAACAGCTTACATGCAGCTCATGGGGATGTAAATTAATTTAAAGGACCAGTGCACTTTCTACAGACTAGTAGGCAGACTTACAGCTGATTGTCTCTCTACTTAGGTCTATTACACAAACAACTAAAGCGAGTGACACACACAACCATGTCATAAGCATGTCATAACAGATGCCATAGTCCTGTCATAAACATGTCATAACAGATGCCATAGTCCCTTCATAAACATGTCATAACAGATGCCATAGTCCCTTCATAAGCATGTCATAACAGATGCCATAGTCCCTTCATAAACATGTCATAACAGATGCCATAGTCCCTTCATAAGCATGTCATAACAGATGCCATAGTCCCTTCATAAACATGTCATAACAGATGCCATAGTCCCTTCATAAGCATGTCATAACAGATGCCATAGTCCCTTCATAAGCATGTCATAACAGATGCCATAGTCCTGTCATAAACATGTCATAACAGATGCCATAGTCCTGTCATAAACATGTTATAACAGATGCCATAGTCCTGTCATAAACATGTCATAACAGATGCCATAGTCCTGTCATAAACATGTCATAACAGATGCCATAGACCTGTCATAAACATGTCATAACAGATGCCATAGTCCTGTCATAAACATGTCATAACAGATGCCATAGCCCCTTCATAAACATGTCATAACAGATGCCAGAGTCCCTTCATAAACATGTCATAACAGATGTCATAGTCCTGTCATAAACATGTCATAACAGATGCCATAGTCCTGTCATAAACATGTCATAACAGATGTCATAGCCCCTTCATAAACATGTCATAACAGATGCCATAGTCCTGTCATAAACATGTTAAGGCAAGCTATGGACCTGCAATGACATGGTTATGTCAATCGTATGACAGATTATTTAAATTCTTACACACGCTGAACCAATAAAATCAATAAATAGTCATAATCTTCAATCAGCTTGCCAGGCAAGTAATTCAGTTGAAAACACCGTAGTGAGATGGTTTTATCACACTGTCAAGGTCATTATTGGCCCAGATAAGACAAGCGGCCAGGTTTTCTGGCTAGCCTCAGTGACTGCCGACCACACGGAGAGACATTTTCTTCTCTCGCGAGTTAATCTTCCCAAATACAAATTCAAGTGGACAGCAACAGTACTCACAGCAAAATAGGGAATTTGTGGGAAATTGAATTCTGCTGCTGATAATTCAGTGTTGAAAGTTGGGTTAAAAGCCCTGCATCCGTAACTCAGACAAGAGTCGCATGTGTGTGTGTGTGCATGCACATGTGTGTGTACGTGTGTGTGTGTGTGTGTGTGTGGCGGGAGAGAGCAGAGTGCTTGCTCCACAGCGCTCGCCTTATGTGGTGCAGTCTGTAGATAAGCTTGGCTAAGCCCCTTGGCACACACGTCGGCACGGGGCAGAATGAATCTCATTTTCCAGGTGCTGCCATTTTCCAACAGCCCTTGCAACCGTCCAAAGAAATATGCAAAGCCACAGCGGAACCGGCGGAGTCTGCACCATCATTCTGGCAGCAGGGGCCTGTACTGTCTGGGGAAGGGCAATATTTATATTCCGATTGGACACACGGGTGGACTTGGCCAGCAGTTGTCTCTAAAGGCTGTCCTGATGAAAGACATGGCCCTGGAGTGAAGGCAATTCATGGGACACTTCATGTCCTGTCAATCATCCCATTAACACGAATGTCAGAAAAAAAAAACATTAAGTTAAGTTAAACATCTGCCTGCTTTATGTATTGCTATACTGTATGTTCACTTCTTGGGCTAACGCCTCCTCGTTCGAGGTGCGGGCTCTTCTTTTAAACACTGGGAGGCCATGTTGGATGCTTTGGTGCCCAGGCAGCTGAGGTGGCTCTATTCAGTGAACTTGAACTTAAAGTTGTTTCTAGACTCGAAACGGTTCGAATATGGCAGAATAAAAAAAAACAGAGATGGCCCTAAAAACTTGGTTTCAACAAAAATATGATATGAAGAGTCATGGTCTGGCAAGAGGACGGCGGTCTTCAGTGGTTCTTTCATAGTGGCCTGTGTACTAGCCCTGTTAGTAGGAATCGAGGTTTTACCTGATCTCTTGTGTCAGGCTGTCGCGGCGTGCAAACATCAGTGAGACATGGCAGCTTGCTCCTGACACACCGCCGTCCCTGTGGCCCTCCCGCACTCGTGTCGCACCGCCGTCGCACCGCCGTCCCCGTGGCCCTCCCGCGCTCGTGTCACACCGGCGTCCCCGTGGCCCTCCCGTGCTCGTGTCACACCGCCGTCGCACCGGCGTCCCCGTGGCCCTCCCGCGCTCGTGTCACACCGCCGTCGCACCGCCGTCCCCGTTGCCCTCCCGTGCTCGTGTCGCACCGGCTCTCCTCGCCCAGAGACACGCGGCGATGATTAACCTCGCCGTTTCTCATAGTGTTTATCTGACGCGTTGGCCTCAAGGTGCTTGTAATGGCCCCGTCTTCAGTCCATTGATCAACAATGGAGCGGATACTGGGGTATGTCTGAGCATCTCTAATTAGGCTCGTACCCCTCATTAGGCTTGATTAAAGCTAACGTGCTGATGGTCTGTCTAGGTCCACACCCTCACATTTAGGGAGACACCACTGCCTCAGCAGCATTCATAATGTGGAGTCGGCTGAGTCTGGCGTCGGAGGTTTTTTCAGTTTCTTTTTTTTTAATGAACTCCTTACAGAAGCAATTTCAGAGAATCGTGTTAGCCTCACGATGAGGCTTATGAAATCACTGAAGAGATTTAAGGATCTTTACTGAATTGGCAGTATTTTTTTGGTAATACTGTCACTTGTGAAAAGAGGCTTTCACAGCAAATGTCAAGTATGTGAGTTTTACAATGTTGAGAACCAGTGAACGACTTGTAATGCAGGCAACATAAGCAAGCCAGGGCCAAAGGAAAGAGTGGCATGTTTGTGCTGGAGGGGAACAACTACCGCCAGGCCCCTGGAAAGAGACACAGGTGTCACCCCTTGTGAGGCAGATGGGAGAGACCCAAACATATGTATTTGCCAAGGGCACCGAGTCTGCCTTGATACACTGTTGAACATGTCTACTCAATTAATATGAAACTGCTGTGTGTGTGTGTGTGTGTGTGTGTGTGTGTGTGTGTATGTGTGTGTGTATATGTAAAAGATTGTGTGTGTTAGAGTTTGTGTTTCGTTTCGACTGGAGTAGTGAATTCAAACTGGAAAATGTCAGAGTATCTAGGAGGGATCACAGGTCCCCTTCTGAAATCAAAAAGGACCTTCACGTAGAACCATTTCATTCCTTCGAGTGAAGCATTATTGAGGATCAGTTGGACACAGACAGACACCAAACTAAGTACAACAGAACGTGTTGTTGTCAGTGTGCTTTTAGTACATGTTAAGAGCTTTTAGTACATGCTAAGAGCTTTTAGTACATGTTAGACATGAAGTTCTGCAATAAAATGGGTAGCATGTTTTATTGTAGACCACTGCACCAATATAATATTCTGAATGTAATTTCCACTATGTATCTACACTATCACTCATATGTCTTATGACAGTAATTGTCATAATAATTATTAATGTGACAATGATTGTTGTTTGACTATGACTCCTGTCTACCAACCTGGCATCCTCGCTGTAATGCGTGATTGCAGAACACATATAAAGCCGCTGTAATGCGTGATTGCAGCACATATAAAGCCGCTGTAATGCACGATTGCAGCACATACAGTATAAAGCCGCTGTAAAGGGCCCATGCCAGGGCAGATTGCTTCCTGAATATAATTGGCCAATAGACTAAAGGCATCATGAGTGTAATCGGCCAATAGACTAAAGGCATCATGAGTGTGCTAACAGTTCATTTAGATCAGCATATGCATGTTGTAATTTAGTGTAATTGTTGTATTATGCCCTGCAAAATTAAAAAATTATAATGTCCCACACATTTACTTTTTATGTGAAGATGGGATTCGGAGGCTCTTAACGGCCACGGGACTAAGTCTGACAAATCTAACACAGTGCCACTCTCCTAGGGTGTCTTATCAAAGCAGCTGTACTTCTGAAATGGTCGCTCCTAAATGTACACTGCATTCTGACTGACTAACGGTACAGATCATAACTTTCTGTTGGGTTGACATATAATTGCAACACATCAGCCAGTTATTGTTGAGGTTTTCAGTTACTTATTATTGGTATTACATGTTTATGTTCGAAACGTGAATTTCAGACCAAATCTATATGACATAGAAGAGGCCTGTACAACACATAGCCTATACTTTAACCAGCCAAACATAGCATGCCAAACATAGCATGTCCACGGACAGACAAGGAAGGGTAGAAACACACATTTTTATACCCAGAGAAACTAGTCAGGAGAAACAGATTATTGGAAGAAAACAACAAGAGTCAGATGAAATACATACATACACACGATGAGCAAGGTAAACAAGATGAACAGAACAGGTGGAATAAATGACACAATAAACTAAGAAACCAGGAGGTGAGAACAGGAACAGAGGCAGAGGCAGAGACAGGAAAACAAAAGAGCACATGGCTAGCCCAGGAAGCAAACAAAACACACATCTCTAATACAAAATAAGAGTCCAAAAGAAGGAAGAACGTGAAACACAGGTGTAGAAGTGCTCTCTGACCAACAGTGATAGGAAAGGAAACAGGCCCTCTATATATTCTTTTGATTTTGTCTTGCGTTTTCATTTAATTCACAACTACACCTGACTGTGTCCTGTGTGGACAGTGCTTCAGAGCACAGGCACTTGGAGCGCTCTGTGTAGATTTTGGGATTGGGGAGAGTTTATGGAAACCTGCATGTGTGTGTGTGTGTGTGTGTGTGTGTTGTGATGTGTGTGTGTGTGTGTGTGTGTGTGTGTTGTGATGTTTGTGTGGTGGGGAGGCGCAGCCGGGTGACCATATGCTTGTGTTAAGCGCCCCCGTGGTCACATCATCGAGAGGTCCAGGCGCCTGACTCCATCGCGGCAGTTGCGTGGAATGACACTGAGAGCTGTTGACAACTGCTCCGCGTCCTTCTCGGCTCCGAGGAGAGCCGCAGCAGCGACGCCATTAGAGTTTTCATCACCTCCACGACGTCTCCATCGCACCCGCACCCGCACCCGCCACTGTCACGCCCCGCCGTGGCCCCCGCTGACACCGCCACTGCCTCTCCTGCCCCGGCCCCCGCTGCCGCGATCTGCACTCACAGACGGCAGCGGAGATCACGTCTATTTACAAACATTTACCGCGGAGCACCCCGGCTGTTCCAGACAACCCTCGGAGGGCGAGGGTTCCTGCCGCCGCCAGATCAGTGACTCCAGGACACAGCGGGGCGGCGGCAGAGATGCAAACATCGGCCTACAACTCAAATAAAAATCACTGGCTCTACAGCAGGAGAGGGGGAGAAAGAAAGAGAGAACAAAATGTGTCTCTTATCATTTCAGAGGAGTAAGGGTGAGAGCTTCACAGATACCAGAGAGAGTCTGCGCTTTCTCTCTCTCTCTCTCTCTCTCTCTCTACCTCTCTCTCTACCTTTCTCTCTCTCTCGCTCTCTCTCTCTCTGTCTCTCTCTGTCTCTCTCTCTCTCTCTCTCCCTTCAGACCTTTGGGCAGCCAAATACTCCTTGCACTCCGAGTAGGGTGGATTGCAACATGGCGGGCCAAGTTCAAAAGAGACACTCTGAAGGACATTCTCATGTCCTGGGAGTCGTCCAAAATCTCTAAAGGGGGTGAAGTGACATCCGCGCTGCCTGGAGTCTCTGAGCAAGTCAGACAGAACAGTCTGGAAAAACAGTGCAATGGGTTTGGGCCTATTAATCACATTAATATTTATGCTCAATATGGAGTCATCTAGAAAGAAGAACAAATAAAAATAAGACAATTAATTATTCAAATGTCTTAGGCATTTTTTTTTTATAAATCCCCAAATCCAAGGAAAGAATACATCAATTGTAAATGTCTCCAAAGAGATCTATGCAAATATCACATAATGAGATTTTTTGAAGGGCAATTCACTGGAGATTTAATTTGGGAATTTGAGAAGATCAAAATGGAAATCCAGCAGTTGAGAGTACATTCTATTCAGGGCTTTGAGACAACACATACTCATTCTGAGCTCCTGAGGTATCCTAAAGACGCCTTGAATACACTCAAACCTATCTTTGAAAAGTACATACTGTATGCTACTCTACGCAAACACATTACATTTCATGTGGAAATGTGTGCACTTCCATGCCAGAATCAGAATCAGATCAGAAGAAACTAGTATGTTGACATACAAGGAATTTGTCTCCAGTGGTTGGTAGCACTCAAGGGTAGGACATTTTACAGGTTATAAGCAGCCAATTTACAATACACAGAAATATACACATAATGTCTATAACGTGCATGGACATTCTAAGCACACATTTCCTGGCATGGGTGATTCTGAGTCAGTGGTTACGTGATGACTTGAACAGAGTGAACAGGTACATACTTTGGCCTGACTTCACCACACGCATTACACAATACAAACACAAGACATGTGAAGAGAATCGAGCGCTAGAGTTGACATTCAGGTATAAATGACTTCAGCTTCCTGTCACCTCAGAGCCCCATTAGCATGTGAAGGGCTCTTACCTCGGCCCTGCATGAACACCAGTCAAAGTGTACAAGTAACACAGGAACAATGGACATACTGTAAGTGACACAGGATGAATGGACAAACTGTAGCTGCATTTGGGGAAAGGTGTCTCAGCAATGTGACCCTGCCAGTGTGAAAGAAACAGGAGATCACGCAAGAAACACAAACTGTTGCAGACATAGTGAAAGGACATAAATTAGTTTAATTCCCATCGTTGTGTGACATAGTAATGTGTACCTGGGTCAGTCGTGACTGTGTGTTGGTGCAGGTGAAGTGTGTACCTGGTGCAGGTGAAGTGTGTACCTGGTGCAGGTGAAGTGTGTACCTGGTGCAGGTGAAGTGTGTGTTGGTGCAGGTGAAGTGTGTGTTGGTGCAGGTGAAGTGTGTGTTGGTGCAGGTGAAGTGTGTACCTGGTGCAGGTAAAGTGTGTGTTGGTGCAGGTGAAGTGTGTACCTGGGTCAGTCGTGACTGTGTGTTGGTGCAGGTAAAGTGTGTGTTGGTGCAGGTGAAGTGTGTACCTGGGTCAGTCGTGACTGTGTGTTGGTGCAGGTGAAGTGTGTAGCTGGTGCAGGTGAAGTGTGTACCTGGGTCAGCCGTGACTGTGTGTTGGTGCAGGTGAAGTGTTTACCTGGGTCAGCCGTGACTGTGTGTTGGTGCAGGTGAAGTGTGTGTTGGTGCAGGTGAAGTGTGTACCTGGGTCAGCCGTGACTGTGTGTTGGTGCAGGTGAAGTGTGTGTTGGTAAAGTGAAGTGTGTACCTGGGTCAGCCGTGACTGTGTGTTGGTAAAGTGAAGTGTGTGTTGGTAAAGTGAAGTGTGTACCTGGGTCAGCCGTGACTGTGTGTTGGTGCAGGTGAAGTGTGTGTTGGTAAAGTGAAGTGTGTACCTGGGTCAGCCGTGACTGTGTGTTGGTGCAGGTGAAGTGTGTGTTGGTAAAGTGAAGTGTGTACCTGGGTCAGCCGTGACTGTGTGTTGGTAAAGTGAAGTGTGTGTTGGTAAAGTGAAGTGTGTACCTGGGTCAGCCGTGACTGTGTGTTGGTGCAGGTGAAGTGTGTGTTGGTAAAGTGAAGTGTGTACCTGGGTCAGCCGTGACTGTGTGTTGGTGCAGGTGAAGTGTGTGTTGGTAAAGTGAAGTGTGTACCTGGGTCAGCCGTGACTGTGTGTTGGTGCAGGTGAAGTGTGTAGCTGGTGCAGGTGAAGTGTGTACCTGGGTCAGCCGTGACTGTGTGTTGGTGCAGGTGAAGTGTGTGTTGGTAAAGTGAAGTGTGTACCTGGGTCAGCCGTGACTGTGTGTTGGTGCAGGTGAAGTGTGTGTTGGTAAAGTGAAGTGTGTACCTGGGTCAGCCGTGACTGTGTGTTGGTGCAGGTGAAGTGTGTGTTGGTAAAGTGAAGTGTGTACCTGGGTCAGCCGTGACTGTGTGTTGGTGCAGGTGAAGTGTGTACCTGGGTCAGCCGTGACTGTGTGTTGGTGCAGGTGAAGTGTGTGTTGGTAAAGTGAAGTGTGTGTTGGTGCAGGTGAAGTGTGTACCTGGGTCAGCCGTGACTGTGTGTTGGTGCAGGTGAAGTGTGTGTTGGTAAAGTGAAGTGTGTACCTGGGTCAGCCGTGACTGTGTGTTGGTGCAGGTGAAGTGTGTGCCTGGGTCAGCCGTGACTGTGTGTTGGTGCAGGTGAAGTGTGTGTTGGTGCAGGTGAAGTGTGTGTTGGTGCAGGTGAAGTGTGTGTTGGTAAAGTGAAGTGTGTACCTGGGTCAGCCGTGACTGTGTGTTGGTGCAGGTGAAGTGTGTGTTGGTAAAGTGAAGTGTGTACCTGGGTCAGCCGTGACTGTGTGTTGGTGCAGGTGAAGTGTGTGTTGGTGCAGGTGAAGTGTGTACCTGGGTCAGCCGTGACTGTGTGTTGGTGCAGGTGAAGTGTGTGTTGGTAAAGTGAAGTGTGTACCTGGGTCAGCCGTGACTGTGTGTTGGTGCAGGTAAAGTGTGTGTTGGTGCAGGTGAAGTGTGTACCTGGGTCAGCCGTGACTGTGTGTTGGTGCAGGTGAAGTGTGTGTTGGTAAAGTGAAGTGTGTACCTGGGTCAGCCGTGACTGTGTGTTGGTGCAGGTGAAGTGTGTGTTGGTGCAGGTGAAGTGTGTACCTGGGTCAGCCGTGGCTGTGTGTTGGTGCAGGTGAAGTGTGTACCTGGTGCAGGTGAAGTGTGTACCTGGGTCAGCCGTGACTGTGTGTTGGTGCAGGTGAAGTGTGTGTTGGTGCAGGTGAAGTGTGTACCTGGGTCAGCCGTGGCTGTGTGTTGGTGCAGGTGAAGTGTGTACCTGGTGCAGGTGAAGTGTGTACCTGGGTCAGGTGAAGTGTGTACCTGGTGCAGGTGAAGTGTGTGTTGGTGCAGGTGAAGGACGCACAACATGCTGTTGGTACATTCCACTACTGGGCCTAAAACCAATTTCCTCACACCCTAGATACGATCAACAAATACTTCTCATATGTGATTAATACACTCTTACAATAACTACATGTGCAAGCTGAAGTTCATGTAGAGGTTTTTATAAGCAGGGTGTAATCTGACATGGTTATGTTGGCAGGAAAATGTAGAAAAAGTAGAAAATCTAAACCCCCATCTCCACTACATCACGTTCATAGCCAAATCAGCACAGTTCCACAGATAACAGCGTCTGAGCCGAGTGCGTCGCTTATTCCACCAACCTTGGGCATTCTGGAGGTCAGTGTGTTCTCTGCACTAGTAACAAGCTTTCGCTCTGCTGTTTTGCCTTGCCCTGTCCCTGTTTGCTCACAGGAACCAACATTTTATATTTTATTTATTTATTTTACTTTATAGCCCATACATAGGTATTAGTGGTATGGTAGTTTGTTCTATGGATATTTACTTATTGTCTCAAATGGAAATGTTGAGAAATGTAGTCAGATGATGGGTCATGAAAAATAAACATGTTAGTAACTCTTTAACACTGAACTGGGATGTGTAAAGACAGACATGTGCAGGAGGTGGCATGGGGATGATTTTATACATTTGAAACTTGATGTGAAATCACTTCCTGCAGTTTGAGCCATGGCAAACTTTTACTGTGAAAACTGCATTCGATTTTACTCACACTGATCTGGATCAGAGTAGATTTCATTTGATCGTATCTTTCGAGAAGGATTTACCCTGATGGAACAATATTAAATTCCATAGGTGTGGGAAAAACATAGAAGTATTTATGAGTGAGACGCAGCAGGGAGCACATTTGAAGCGCCAACATCACAGTGCAGAGTGAATTTACAAGTGACTGCCCTGCTCCGCCATGCTAGGCTACGATTCCTCCCCTTGGGTATTTTCTACGTGGAATCCCTGGATAAAGAATGTGGCGGAATACTGCTGAGGTGGAAGAACATTCCATCAGTGAAGGCAGATTGTTATTGCCTTTGTTTACTGACACTCTTAGTGTCACATTCATTGGTACCAGATTATATTTAAATGTATCTACTCTGACTATCCTCCTTACCTGAAGGAATATTTAATTCCATATAGACCTACCTACAGACTGAGACACACCGAATATCCCTTCTTTACTGTGCCAAACATCTCAAAAGAGAGTGGCAGGCGTACCTTTAAATTTAAAGCCCCTTCAGACTGGAATAGCCTACCAGGGTCTCTAAGATCTGTCACTTCTTTGCACTCCTTTAAAACATCCCTTTATAATTACTTACAAGCAAATTGTTGCTGTAAATGTTTTGCTCATGTGTGACTGGACCTTTCTTTTCTTTCTTTTTTTATTTATGAGTAAATACTGTACGTGTGTATGGGTGAAGGTATGTGTATATATGTGTGCATGTATATGTATGTATGTATGTATATGTGTATGTATGTATATGTGTATATATGCCTCTCAATAATGCGATATGTACTCAATAGGGAGTCGGTGGGGTGGGTGAGGTCTGGGAGAGGGGGAACTTGAGCGAGTTTGAATGTGCATGTATTTGTCTTTGTCTTGTGTCTTGAGGACCCCCTCGAAAACGAGATGCTGCATCTCAAGGGGTTATCCTCCAAACAATACATTTCAAATTCACATAAGTCTCATCAATATTTACTGTACAGTTGGGCTGCAGATAAGATGTCTCTCTGTAGCATGTATGCGGTGTCACAGACACCTGATGTCAATCGCTGGGTGCATAAATATATAATACATTTAAAAATGCATAATGCAAATATCATGCACATCATTAACAAAGATCTGTTTTCACATTCAGTGTGAACGTTTTCTGAAATACTACGAGTTATATACGAGGTCATTTGGAGTTCATATTGCTGACTGGGCCTATATGTATTATTAAGTGTTCACTCTTTTAGATTCCAGAGGGGACATCTATAGTACGATGTGCTTGTTCACACATGGGTGAGTCTCACTGCATACAAATACATAGGTGTGTTACAGTACTGATAACTCAAATTAAGTATCCGTTTGTGTCACGTTTGTGAACGGCCTTTATAAACATATAACTATAAAAGACATAATGTTAATGTTTTTAATTTCCCAAGTCATTACAGCTTTTGCAACATAATTGTTTTAAAAGCTTTAAAAGTATAACTGGAGATGAAAACGTTATGACCAAAATGCTAATGCAATATTCTGGCTTTCTAAAAAGACAAAGTCTCACAATAAATATCCCTTGAACATACTCCATTTTAAAGACTGGTTGATCTTTTATTTAGTTGAGGAAGTATTTACTCAAATACTCCTTTATTTTTTCATTCATGTATTCTTTTGATTCGCCTGCACTTGAAGATGGGCTGTGTGCTGGTTTACATATAGGATAAACACAAGGCTTTCTGTCTTTGTCTTTATATCTGTGTTTTCCAGCCAGTGTGAGAGCATTGTGAGTCCGTGGAGCATTGTGAGTCCGTGGAGGTGCCCCCCCCCCCCCCCCCCCCCCCCCCCCCCCCCCCCAGCAGGAGCCTTCTGTGCTGCCCACACCTTCCCCTCATGCAGGCAGTGACCCTAATATGCGACCTTTGACCCCGGCTGGGATTGGGGTGGTCATGTCGCCTTTTTGTTGTCGTGTTGGATTCAGAAACCACCTTGGAGAATGCTGTGAGTGTCACTCACACAGGAACAGTCCTGCAGTGAAGCCATATTCTACATGCCCTGCCATCGCCCTGCCATCGCCCTGCTCCAGGGAGCAAAGACGAAGGGAGAAGGTCTTAGGCTTCGACTTCGATGTTGTGCTTTCATCAGCCTTCTGGAGTCAGATGCAGCAGTGGAACCACATAGTCAGGTTATTACATAAGACATTACATACGTCATTACATACGTCATTACAGACCTGTCCTTGGTGTAAGGGCTCTGTAGGCACCATTCGTTTGCTTAATGTGGCTGGTACATGTATGTCTGATGTGATTTCTACATGACAAGAAGTCTGTGCTTCTCCTTTTTTCTTTTTCTCTGACCTTTCCGTAACCGTGGTGGTGCCACGCTCTCTGAAATGAGCTCCGTTTTT
>NC_045157.1:4351563-4396563 GCF_900700415.2 Clupea harengus
TTCACATTTAGCACAGTGATGCATACGCTCTCAGAGAGAAAAAGTCTAGGTGTCACACACACACACACACACACACACACACACACAGTTTGATTTGTAACCATAGTTGCAAAAGTAAACACGAAACTCATTTATAAAGGTCTATGGGGGATAAATTCTTTCTTTAAAGGAAGTTGACAACATAAATGCAGACTCATAACAAAGACCTTTCCTGCTAGTCTTGCAAACAAATCTTAAACATACATATATTCAAGGATTGTGAATCAGTTAATTATTAAATAGCAATATTATTAATATTATTTTACAATTGATTTGTAACTTCCACTAAACCTTAATATATTTTCCATTTCATTTCTTGTTGTGATGGATTATTGGTTGGCAAAAATGGCTGGTGCCCCACTGACTAGCTCCTACTCAAAGAACCATGAAGACATTTTAGATTATTATACGACTCCTCAGAATGTGGCAAAAAAAGTTCCAATGAATTGAATGACCATTCTTAGCGTTCGCAGATCCGATATTTCTTCACAATGAAATAAATCCCTTCCGCTGTGCGTCGAGGTCCGGTTTCA
Source organism: Clupea harengus (assembly GCF_900700415.2). Lineage (NCBI taxonomy): Eukaryota > Metazoa > Chordata > Actinopteri > Clupeiformes > Clupeidae > Clupea > Clupea harengus. The sequence goes on from NC_045157.1 coordinate 4,352,136, forward strand.
TCCTGTCGGGATTTATTTTCCGATACTGACCGGCGGACCATTGATTAGCCCTTGCTTCATTGGGGGATGACACCGCTCATTATCAACACATACGAAGATGAGCTAGATAAGCGATCTCTCCATGAACAGATTGTTAACTGCCTTTAGTCATACATTAATTTGTAATAAACTGTAATTACAACAATTATTCATTTTAATAAGAGAATACAAACCACACAGAGCTTTTTCTAGTACCGTACAAAGTGAAGGAATCCATTATTAAGTGGGGCAAAGGGCCATCACAAGAAGGGTGTGGAGACTTCATGAATTGTTGAAAGGCTCTCATTTTAGACTCATTATTATGGTAATGTGCTGGATTCACAGACTTCAGATGCAGCCAAACCATAAGCAAATTTGCTATTTGTTTTACAAAAATAAGTCATAATTTATTTTCATGCCACTGAACATGGTTGTCAACCAAGAGTCTACTTTTGAATATGAGCAATGCAGTTGAGCGTTCGTACAGTAAAATCATGACACAGAGTGAACCTTAGAATTTGAAGCTCTCCAAATATGTCTGACTACAGTACTTTTTGAGCAATAATAACCACACATTACTATTACGTAATTTATAAATTACAAGATAAAAGGGGAAACCACAATTTGTCATGTGTCTGGAATGTGCAGTACCAAGTGCAAGCACACTTGTTTTTTCCTTAAGTCTTTTACAGTTAGGCAATTTGGCCCTCAACCATTTACCAGACCAGAGATGAATGGCTATTTACAGCTATTCCACTGAGATTTAGCTATCCTGTCAGCTGTAAGACCACCAACAATATTGATTCCATTATCCATTGTAAAGCCAGTTGAGCTCATTTCAGATGTATCCCTTGTGGACAATAACAGAATCATATATTGCTCTACATCTTCAAAGAATGGCATTAGTGCAATCTAGGTTGGATTACACTGGGGAGACATTGTCTCCTCTTTCAAAATATGAAACTACTCTGAGAATATCTTGCAGCGGTTTAGGGTAATTCTGTGGGTTTTATTTTTCTTATTTTATATATATATATATTTTTTTTTTAACGAACTATGCCAACAATTGTTGCTTGATGGTGTGTCAGCGTGAATCAAATGTCTCGTGGAGATGGATACATATATGAAGAATGACATATTGCAGATGTGGCTCAGTTTCAGCCTCATCAGCTGCTCGAGGGCATTGATTGAGTGGATCGCATAGCATCAACTGAGACGGAAGAGGCCACACAAATTACTCAGGATAATGGTGATGTCAAAACAACTTGCCAAAAACAAATCCCTCCCCTCAACAACACACTATTAACTGACAATTAATGAGTGTTTGATGGCCCTAAACGTTAAATAGAGCTTCTTTCAGCATCTTTTCCCATTCGATTACTCATTTTCTGTCTGCTCCACGATGATTGAGTGAGTGCTTAAGTCCTGCGAGAAGCGGCTGCTATACAAGTTTATACGCATGGCCGTGGCTGTTTTGTCTGTGTTTATAGGTCACTGTTATACAACAAATCACATCGGCCACATGGGGGTCTGCTGCCGGAGCTCGGTAAATCTAAAGCACAGATGAAGAACGGCTTTTATTAGGAATTATCATATTAAGGTCAGATGAGTGAAGTCAAAGCAGCAATTACAGTTTGATTCAGACAATTCATTTTCGGTGCAATATACTTGAATCAGTCATAAAATAAGATTTTTATTGAATGTTTTTCTCGTCAGAGTGTTTTATCACATTTCATTAACAACGAGCCTAAAGCCCTTAACTGTAAATAAAGGTTTTAACGACACACAGTAGAAAGGAATCAACTTGATATGCTGTATCAGTGTGATGCCTTTTAGGTGAATCAAACTGAGATTGGGTCTTGAAAACATGCCTGTGAAATGTAATGTAATTCTAAACATTCTTGACATATGTCTTTTGTTATGGTTAAGGACTTTGAGTGTCATGGATGTTGTTGCACCATTAAAAGTCAGTCAAAGAGACTGTGAGCAAACCGAAATCACCATGGAGACACACCATGACAGTAGAACCCAACAAGAGGATTTAGGAAAGCTGAAAGCAAATATAGGAACACAACAGCACACAGTCAAACAATGAAACTATGCTATCTCTACAACCTTCTCGAAATAATTTGATACTTAATACAATTGACCAAGAAACTGAATAGGAAACAGTTCGGCATCTTAAATCATTATCATGTTGTTTCGAAAACACTGCTGTCTTTTAACACTTTTAAAACTATTTTTAACTCTGCAAAAACTGATTTGAAGCAAATAGCTGATGGCTCACTGTAAACAGGCATTTTAACACTCTGGATGACTCTGTGTTAAACAACTATAGACCTGCCTCAAATCTACGTTTCACAGCTAAGATCGTTGAGAAAGTTGTTTTCAATCAACTCAGCAATTTTTTCCAAACTCAAGCAGTCATTTTTTACCAATTTCAATCAGGCTTCTGACCTCACCACAGTACTGAATCTGCTCTGTTAAATGAGATACGGCTGAATACTGATTCAGGTAGAATATCAGTTCCAGTTTTACTAGATCTCAGTATTCATTACCATAGTTTTGCAGAATATACACAGACATATCTGGCTTCCTTATCCAAATGACTGCAGCCCAATAGACTCAATGTGTCAATGTTTAAAGCAAATTTTATGAGGCAACATTTTCTTGAATAAGGATAAAATTAGAGATTATTGTGTTTGGCAACAAAGAGGAGAAAATTTGCATTAGGTAACACCTGAACTGTCGGAAGACCCAGTCCGAAATCTTGGAGTTCTAATAGACTCAGACCTCACTTTCACCGGCCATATCAACGCAAGAGAAGCACATTCATGTAGGGGGGATTACTATAATGGTCCCAAGAAAAGACCAGTGAACCATTAAACAGCTGCAGCCAAAATCAAAATGCTGCTGCTAGAGTTTCATCCAGGGCCAAGAGAACAGAGCTTATAACTCCAGGTCTAAAACAGAGCACATTACTTCAGTTATAAAACAGAGCACATTACTCCAGTTCTAAAACAGAGCACATTACTTCAGGTCTAAAACAGAGCATATTACTTCAGTTCTAGAACAGAGCACATTACTCCAGGTCTAAAACAGAGCATATTACTTCAGGTCTAAAACAGAGCATATTACTTCAGTTCTAAAACAGAGCATATTACTGGCGTCCAGTTAGTTACAGAATAGATTCTGCTGCTACTAGACTATGAATCACTGAACGGTTTTAACCCAGAATACATCTCTGATATGTTTAAAAAATATAAACTAAGAGTTGGGCTCTAAGATCCATGGATTCAGGTCAGCTACTAGAGCCCAGAGTCCAAACTAAACATGGCAAAGGAGCATTTAGCTTTTATGCTGCATGCAACGATACTTTACATTAGTGATTAATATCATACGTTATTCAGTACCAGCAAGAACAATACTACAAAAGACAGACAGCACGGGCAAATCTAAATTCAGTAACATGAATTAATGGAACTGTTTTACAGTTCATTTCTCCTTAAATACAAATTGAAACCTTCCTTTGACGCTTCATCAAAACCTAAAACTGTTCAGAATCACAATCAGAATCGTTTTTATTTAGTTTATTAAGTTTACACATACAAGGAATCTTCTTGGCATTTTGGTGCACAACAATAAACATAGTAAGAACTACAAGTCAAGAAACATAGAAAACAATATATAAAAAATATAGAATATGTTAAAGTGAAAATAAAGTGTTTGTGTGTGAAAACCTGGCCAGCGACAGGTTTCTGCATTGAATATGAAGGGCAACAGAGGCAGCACAATGAAATAAATGAGAATCAATGAACAAAAAGAGAAGTAGAACAAAATCATTTCAATCCTATTTGTCAGCGCCTGCTTTCCACAGATAGGAAATAAGCTTAAGCAATTATTTCACATGGCATGATCGGTATAAGCTAATGAATTTAGTTTAATAAGGAGCCTCCTTAAATCCAGGATTAAAGCAAGGGAACCGTTTTTGTCAGTGTTGACAAAAATCCCCTGGTAAAGTCCAATTCCACAGAGGAAAGGAACTATTAAGAATTTCAACTTTTGCAAAAGACATTGAATATGACGACTGAATGCAAATTGAATACTTGAAATTCACCATTCGCTAAGTCCTTGGTGCATGTTAAACATGTTAGACATGCACCTGAAGTCCCTGGACAACACAAACACCATAGCTAAAGGTCCATGTAAACATCACGACAGGCTGCCATACATTTTCCTCCAGACTACTAAACCAAGCACAGCTGGCAGGAAAGCATCACCCTCAGTGGTTGTTTCATGACTACAGGACAATCTACTGAATATGTTTGCTTTGTAAAACCATACAGTAGCTGTTCCAAATATAAAGTGGCTACCTTCAGTGTATTCTGATAAACTGAATGGGGCCTGAAGACAGAAATAGTTGATGCAGGCCTTTACTATTATTAGGGAAGACATACGTTAAGTTCCTGTAGAGTGCATTTGCTCACACCCAGTAGGTACTGGAGGATCTGACTCTATCAGGCTACATCAAATACCGACATCTACCATTAGAGAAAGACTGAAATTGAGCGATCATGTCTTTACCATTGCACATAGTGAGTCATGTCTCCCACCCTGTGCTCTCATTTTGTCTTGTGCTACCTTCTGTGCGTGCACAGGGGAGCGGGCACACGGGAGCGGGCACAGGTGTGCGGGCACAGGGGAGCGGGCACAGGTGTGCGGGCACAGGTGTGCGGGCACAGGGCAGCCCTCCATTAGGCGTGTGTATGTATGTTATGTATCACCACTTCACGACCAGACACCTAGCTTGTCTGCAACAAGCCAATCACTGACATAAATAACGATGCGCGCAGTGAGGAGGCAAAGGAGACACGTCCTGTAAAAGACGTCAGCTGGAGACACTACTGTGTGTGTGTGGGACAGAGACGTCAGCAGGAGAGACTACTGTGTGTGTGTGGGACAGAGACGTCAGCTGGAGACACTACTGTGTGTGTGTGGGACAGAGACGTCAGCAGGAGAGACTACTGTGTGTGTGTGGGACAGAGACGTCAGCAGGAGAGACTACTGTGTGTGTGTGGGACAGAGACGTCAGCTGGAGACACTACTGTGTGTGTGTGGGACAGACCACATACGCAAATCAAAAGGCAAACCTGCTGTGGAACTGGGGCAGCGACACCCAGCAGCACAGACCTGCTCACTCAGGGACTGATGCTGCCATAATCCACAGAGATGAATATCTTTAATGAGAAGATTGTCTATTGTTAGATTGAATAATGCTGCCAGGGTCCTGACAACAGGCAACTGGTGAAGTGTCAGTGTCAGTGTGAATGGTTAAAGCCAGTAATTGGCGTCATATCTGGTTTGATGTGATTTATCTGTGCTTGGTTTAATAAATGATAGCTGAATTGCCAGTGTGGGAGGAGAGGGTGGGAGAATATCTCCTGTGTATGATTTGTCAAATGTGCTCTGCGGTTTGATTGACCTGCCAAGTTTAATTTCTGTAAAAAAAAAACAGGCTTTGTGTGGTATCTTCAGTTAGATTGTGTCACGGAGCTGTGAAATGTCATTTTAAAGTCACCAAGATATGAAACTAACCTTCAAGAGGGATCCTGAACAGAATTCATTTCCATCTGCCCTGGACACAGTGGGCCCTAATTGAATTGACAGTCAACTGTCAACGAGTAGAGCGACGAGTAAAGTATACTGTGCGTGAAAGCTGATTTAAAGCTGATTTAATAACTTTGCAAAATCATTGTGCTAATTTAATACCATCAGCTTAAACATGGGTGGGATAGCGCAATGCCCTAGTCCATATGCAACAGCCTTTTGCTCATTGCACATCAATGATATAAGGGCCCAATGTGTTTTTATTACCTCCACCAAAGAGGTTATGTTTTCTTTACCGTTTGTTGGCTTGTTTAGGATTAGGATTATGCAAAAACTACCTGGCCAATCTTCACTAAATTTCATGGAGGAGTGGAGCATGGGCCAAGGAAGAACCTGTTACATTTTGGATCGGATCGAATCTGGATCTTGGGACGAATCCAGGATATTTCTTTTTCACTTTCTTTAATACTGCAAGTTAGGGCATTTGGCCTCGGCAGAGGTCCGTGCTCTCCCAGTGCCCTTCTAGTTCCTTGTTGTTGTTCCATCGCTAATTAGCCAGGGACGGAATTAGAGGAGATGCTAACCAGTGGTACGGGGTGAAGGGGAACTGTATGAAGCGTAGCTCCACTACGAGGCTCACACAGGAGGGGGCAGAGTGGTTGGGAGTGTTTTAATTAGTCAGCGGGGGGAAGGGGAGCTCCCTGCCACAGGCGCTCAAGAACAAGGGAGCAGGAGTGTCCTCTTCACAAAGCATGCTGGGAAGGACTGCTGTACTCTGAAGGAGTCACAGGTGAAGAGCTCATTGGAAGTTTATTCTGGATGCAATGTATTTAACCACCAGCCATAAAAAAAAAACGTAAAGGTATACCTACCCTAGCGCTACATCATCTTAAATATGAAAGGAGGCATTTTGTATGAGGGGGCTTTGGCTTAGGAGGCAGCAGCTTTCCTTTGGCAAGTAAAGGGTTGCTGGTTTGAGTGCGGCTCTTCTCGGATTCATGTTGAAGTATCCTTGAGCAAGACACAATTTCAGTGTGACAGTGTTCCTTCGGGTGCAGCTGCAGAGGGATTTCTTACATGAAGCATTTCATCATGTTCAGCCGAAACCCAGTTGCCGGATAATGTGGGATGGTTCACAAGCGCACGATTGCATCAGATTAATGAAACAGATGCACGCAAATTGCACTCAGGAACACACTGCAATTGATTCGCCATCCTTGAATGATGGCTGTTTTAAGCAAAGAGCAGGGGGATTGGAGAGTCCACTGTGCATGCTTCTTGTTATGTCTGAATATGTAAAGCATCCACCCAGCCTGCCTGCCTGCCTGCAAAAACCAAAAGAACGAGGGATAGATGAGCAGGCGCAGTGACCGCTGAACTGGTATCTATTTGATGCTTCGCCCACAGATATGCAGAGTGGGTGTTCTCAACAATGCCTTTCTCTCACCGACGATTCAGATGAAACTACACAGACACACACACACACACTCGCGCACACACATACGCGCACACACACACACACGCACGCACACACACACACCTACTCACTCACACACACACACACACACACGTACGCACACGCGCACACACACATACACACACACGCACGCACACCCACACACATGCACACACACATACGCAGACACGTGCACACACGCCCACACACGCACACACACACACACTCACACACACGCACACATGCACACACGTACACACACCCACAAACACACACACACACACACACACACACATGCACACACACACCTACACACACACACGCTCATGTCGTCTTTATTTTACCCCCTGAGCCTGAGGTAACACGTTTCAGTTCAAATGATATTGATGCATCTGAATTTGATTTGATTTCCATGGTTATAGTGACAGAGGCCGAACAGATGCAAGAGCAGAGATTTATACCCTCACAACCCAGAAGACATATTGCTCCTTGCCAGTGTGGTTTTATAGGGTTCATGTGGACGTCTGCCAGATGCCTTCATAAACATTACAGTGGCCGTGTCAAGATAAAACGCCCGAGACTGATGGACGGCGAGGAAAGAGAGAGCTGAGGTGACAAACACAGACTCACCGCTCCCTTCCGGTGCGAAGCTTCAAACGTAAACAAACGTCTTCCTCCTATCTCCTCCCCGCCCTTCTCACTTCTGTACCTTCACACACACACACACACACACACAGACCACACCACACCACCTAACACACACACACACACACACACGTCTTCTTCCTATCTCCCCCCCACGCCCTTCTCACTTCTGTACCTTCACACACACACACACACACACAGAGACCACACCACACCACCCAACACACACACACACACACACACGTCTTCTTCCTATCCCCCCCCCGCCCTTCTCACTTCTGTACCTTCTTCAGCTCTGAAGATGTGTTTTTTGGCGTTTCCTCAAACAGAAAGGCTTTGCCTCCCTTTTTTTTGTGTGTTATCACATTTTCTTTTTTCTGTTTCTGAGCGCTTCATGGTCTATTTGATGTTATTCATGAGCTGTAACTGACGGTAATGGGACCGCGCGAGACCTGGAGGAAAGTCCTCTGCATGCAAAGTGCTTTCCTCCGTTCTAGTCAAAACAGCACACACGCCGCCACTGCACATGATGCTTTTCAAGTGAGCAGTGAACGTCATTACATTCAATTTATCCCACTCCTCTTGATTTGTCATTTTAAGCACTGCGCTAACAAACTGCTAATTTGATTAGGGGAGGTAGAGCCATTTTGCTCAGAGTTGCACTCACAGCTGACAGACTTGTATGTAAATCAGACATGTTTTGGAATCTCACAGACCTTGAAAGAAATAGACTCAGTAATACCTTCCACCAAGGTATTTATTTTTTTGTCTGAAAAAGAGACGGTTGCAGAGATGTGTTTTTCTCTCTCACTATCCACCTCGGCGAGAGAAACTTAATGTGATCTGATTGAGGCAACATCAAAACAAGGAAATACACAGCACATTATTCCTACTTTGCGAAATGCTGCAAAGCCATCATGCCCTTGAAAAGCTGTCCCCGCGTAATGGTTGAGTCATGAGATAGCTCTGAAATTGTGATGCTTGCAGTTTGGGGCTTTTGCCTTGGCTTGTCTATGTAGGTACTATTTTAGTGGAGTAATTGGAGAAAATAGTGAATAAGGCAGTCAGGAAATGGCTTAGGGTGCCACGTTGTCTAAATACTGTAGCATTGTATGGAATTGTATGGAGTTACCAATGACCAGCTTAAGAAGTTCAAATGTGCTAAGCCCAGCCTGAAGATGATCACAGTGTAAGCATCCAGTAGTCAAGGACACTGCTCCAACGGTGAAAACAGGGACGAAGTGGAAGAAGCAGTTCAATATGCACAAGCCACATTATAGCATAAGGGATATCATTGGGAGGATACAGAGAGGAAGAGCAGGGTTTGGGTCAGGTGACAGTTGGGATGAGGCTACTAGACGAACAGCTGTGGTTTCTCAGGCAAAGCAAGGGCAATGGATTAACTGGCGTAATATTGAGAAGAGGAAGCTCAGCTGGAGAGAATTGTAGGTTTTTGGATGCTCACCACATTACATTCATTGTTGGAGCCACTTATGATGTCCTCCCAACTCTGCAGAACCTCAGTCAGTGGGTGGGTGAAGACTGAAGCTGCACGTTGTGTTTGGGTGTTGGCTCATTAAAACATGCTGTCTGGTTGTACAACTAGCTTGGACCATGTCGTTACACTTGGAGACATAATCAGGTTTTAAAATCATTGGTGTGTTTGTTTGAGAATAAACAAGTTGAGGTTAACTCTTTGCCAGTTAATGACTTGGACAGTAGAATTTATTGTGTGCAAGAGGGGCAGAAAAGTCGACACCAGGCACATACGAACAGTACTGGCAAACAGGGCAAAGCGCGGGACTGGAATTTGCTAGCTGATATCGGAAGGCAACTTGACGCTCCACAGTGTATCTTTGTGACTGTTGCTATGAGACCAGACATTGTGTTGTATTCTAGGTATGAGTGTATTGTTTACTTTACTGAGTTAACGACCCCCTTTGAAGATGTGAACGAGGAAGCCTTTGAAAGGAAGAAGTTAAAGTATGCAGAACTGGTAGCTGAAGCAAGGGAACGAAGTTGGCAAGCACACACAAGACCAGTGGAGGTAGGTGTTAGAGGCTTTGCGGCTACACAACACTTCTGTTGGATTTTGGTTTTTGAGGGCGGTTTCTCAAAAGAGCTTTGTAGTTCGAACTGAGAGTCACAGACTACTTGGGGTTAATGTGAATTAACCTGTAAGCCTGTGGTTGCAAGATGTTTGCAAATGTTTTGTGTGACCAGGGTTGGTATCTCAGTGTCTTCTTTTGCCCCTAATCTGGGTTCATAATACCTGGGAGGCTGTCCCAGCCCCCAACCCCTTCCCTTACCCTAAGCTGGGTTTGTTCTCCCGGGGGACTGTAGATCTTCCCAAAAGAAACAGACTGATCTCAATAGGTTAGAAGTTAGAACCTCCAGGATAACTTATTTCCAGGATACCAGTGTGAAATAGATTGCTGGCCAGACACATGCCACTTGCTGGTTGGCTTGTGTATGGCACAAGTGAGAACTTTATGTAGACATCTTTGATTGAGAGTCAAAACACTTGTTTCAAGAAATGTATCCAACGTTTCCACTCAGGCCAAACCATTTAATCACATTCTCTGACACAGCAGTAACCATGGTTGCTCTGTCTGAGCGACAAGAGAATTTGATGTTCTGTATCAAAGCAAGCTGAAGCATCATGGTAACTGCGTGCACACGAGAATCACACCACTGCAGAGTACATTAAACCCTGGCTCCAGCTCACAGGCTGACTGGTATGGAGGAGGATGGCGCTGCATATTTTCTCTTGCATCTCTTGCCAGCCTCGTCTACTGCCTGAAGTGTCTCTTCCTGGGGCTGCGAGGCAGACAAGCCGAGTGGAGCGCCTCCCTTCCTTCCCCCCTCCACCCCCCCACACCCTTAACCCACCCCCGCCCCCACTCTTAGAGGATTCTCTGCTCAGTCGCCCTTTGTTTAAGCTATGGCCGTCTGGTGGCGAAGGGGGTGGGGGTGGAGGGCTTGGAGGGCTTGGAGGGCTTGGAGGGGAGGGGGGGGGGGGGGTGAGGGAAATGCATCTGTGCCTCCCCCTCCCACCCCGAGCAAACAAACAACCAAATCTGTTCTGTGCCACAGTGGCTGGCATCAAAGTGTCAGTTGTCCTGAGACACCCGGCCCGTTGATGTATCATGGCAAAGCTGCTTATCGCCCGTCGGAGATTAATTTTGGCACGGCTACGCCGAACCTCAAGGCTAACATATTGTCCTTTATGACAGCTTGGGGCGGCAGGCTTGGATCTGGGGTGTCTTTTCGTTTATGTACTTATTTATTAAAACTACCGGATCAGAGGTTGAGTCTGTTCTGTTTGCCCACACAGACTAGCTGTGCTAATTACTCCTCCGTCTCTGTGTGGTTTCAAGGCAGTGAGTGTCCAACAAGAGGAGGACACAAGAATGGGGGAAAGGGACTCAGGGGGAACGCCACCACGCTCCATAGCCCAGACCCGCAGTCCCGCCCCAGACGACTGCAGTCACATCAAAGGTACTCAGAAATGGCATCTCTGTGGTCCGAACAAGACTGTTGTTGTGAATGATACAGTAATTACACAAAGCCAGTCAGAAATGTGTCACGCTTGTTCAAAGACTTGGGTTACTGTGTATGGCTGACTACAGGGAGCTGATTTTTGATTGACTGTGAAGACGTTTGGAAGTAGAAGTTGTTGAAGGCACAAACAAGGCCTTACTTCAGGAGGTGTGCGTGTGAATACATCTGTGAAATGTATGATTTCATGAGTGTCACCTACAAAGAACTACACTGAGAACTAGTGAAGTTAGTTAGATCAAAAGAAAATAATCTACTCACCTCTTGGCAGGCAGGGTCTTGAGAAGCAAAGACGTACAGCAAGGACAAAATTAAAAGCAGATGTATTGTAATTGTTTGACTAGATGTGGCATCTGCTTGTGATTTGGCAGAAGTTCAGGAATTCACAAGAAATATCAAAATGTGAATTTGTGATTTTCTGTAATTTCAGTGATATCCTCATTGTACTTTGAGAGAATCACCAGGAGTCTTGTTCCCTCACACTCAGTGAGGTGTTGAATGAAGATAACTGTTGAAATACAGATCTTGTAAGCGTGGAGGTGAACTCGGTTTCCCCAGAGACAGCCTTACAACTCAATCAGCAAATCTGACCAATGACTTTGATATTTTCTTCAGGAGTCCACACATGAAAGACTGTCTCTTCTTTTCTTTCTCTCTCTATACAGATAACATGGACTGACATAATCACTCTCTCGTTCTCTCTCCCTCTCTCTCGCTGTACAGAAAACACTGCCTGACAACGTTTCTCTCTCTCTCTCTCCTCCTTTCTCTGAGGTAATTGGTCATTGCCATGTGCTGTAGAACACCTACTGGTGTGAAAACAGCACACAGCTTCTCCAACCTTTTTAAGTTTTTCCAACAACTGAACAAGCACCTTTAATGCTGCTTCAGACTTGATTCTAGATCCCCTGTGTCTACTCAAAAGTAGCTCTTGCCATTTCACAAACAATTCAGTCAACAGAGGCAAAAAAAAAACACAGAATTGATCCTTACTGACACTCCAGATTGGAGTTAAAACACAGATGGCAATATTGTGAAGTGATGTTAGATTAGATTTACAGCCATTTCTTTGCCAGATGCTCTAAAAAAAATAGACTTCTAAGTGATATAGCAAGCAATACTAGCAAACAGCCATTTAAAGACAGATAAATAGACAGAAGTGTGTTGCCGCTGTCACATCTCGGTAAGACCAGAGCAGAGGAGAAGAGGAGGTGAAACACATGCAGAAGATGCTTATCTGCTGGAGTAGCTAACATAATGAATAAAGAATACTAAGGATTATTTACCACCAGATAGGTACGATAAGAGTACAGACAGAAGAAACATTATCATCACTGCTCAACTGATCAATCTGCAAGCAGGACCATTGTCTAATATAAATAAAATAGCCTAACAAATAAACAAACATGGAGACTCTGAAAGTCTCTTAATTTTATATTTGAATAGGCATAGGAAATACAGCGATGCTGCCGTAACTTTGTCAGACTTGGTTTAGGTATAAAAAAGACGACCTACGTTAGTCTAGTTCTACAATAATGATTTTGGTAGAGACACAGGTCAGGTGGATACCTACAATCCTGACAGGAGCATTCTGCCTTTCTATGATATGACTGCAATTTCATATGTGATTTCAGAACAAAGAGAAATAAAATATTACACCACTTCAAATCTCTTTTGGTCCTATTAAATTCAAACTAATTAATTGCCTTTGAGTGTCAGCGAGTAGGGGATTTATTTTTTATTTTTTTCTACAGCACACCAACAAATTGCGTTGACCTTAATCACACTTTGTGTTGTCTTTAATTGAATGCAGTGGAGTGTGCAGTCAGAGTAATGTACGGGGTGAAGTGACAATGAACCAGTGCCATCACAAGCCTCTCCAGAGCAGAATCCACACAGCCACAGCAATCATCTATGTGTCTAGAAAACCTAAAACAGAGCAAAGCAACAGGTTGGGTTGAATCAGGTCTTTGGCTAAATAAACGAGACAATCACATGGGGTCAAGGTTGAGAGGATCACTGTTTTGTATCTGTAATTTGTTAGGATTTGTTCAGATTTACATCTGTAAAAGAATGCGTAGGAGTAGGACTTTAGCCTAATCAGGTTTAATCCAAAGGGAACACAGATAATACTCTTTCGGTCCATCTTGTAGTTTTCCATTTTTGAGTAAAACCCCCGGGTTTATAACTGCATGACTACTTGGTATTTACACCGTCCTCATCTGCTTTCACAGTGTGTTATTATATGGTTTCCAAACACACACACAGTAAGGTGAAAAACACTTAATAATGGACATGTAGACTTCCGTAGGTGACCCCGAAGGAGAACAGAGCCCTTCTCTCTGATCTCAGGAGACAAGATCAAAGGACTCGCATTGCCTTCTGTAACCAACCCCACAACAAGCCTCACACTTTGTGAGGGAACCAACTGATCTGATGAAGCCTCAGCCGCAGAGTTGACCTTGGGATGACTGTGACCTGTAACACTATCTGTAAATGTATATGAATGTAACATATTCATGCTTGGTCTTGAATTAATCCTTACAATATGGGAAGCAGTTTGACCGTGGTTTCATGGCAGTCTAAGGTACACAGTTGTGTTTGGCTAGAGTGTCACTTTAGTTCTGTATGGAAATCAGCCTCATTGACACCTCTGTCACAGCAGATGACCAATCAGGGGTAATTTGGGTAAAAGGGTATCGTCTTAAGGCATCACGAGCAATATGATTGGATTGGTGTGTGGCAAAATACAATTTTTGGAGTTTCTCTGCTGCCTTACTCCCCCTTCTCCTCTACCTTCAGCTGGTGTCTCCTCTCCTCTTCACTCTGTCTTCTCTCCTCTTCTCTTCTATGTCTCCTCTCTTCTTCTCTGTGTCTCCTCTTCTCTCTTTCCTCTCCTCCTGTCCTCTTCTCTGTCTCTCCTATCTTTTTCTCTGTCTCCACTCCTCTTCTCTCTCTCCTCTTCTCTTTCTCTCCTCTCTTCTCCCCCTCTCTGTGTCTCCTCTCCTCTTCTCTGTCTCTCCTCTGTGTCTCCTCTTCTCTGTGTCTCCTCTCCTCTGTCTCTCCTCACCTCTCTTCTCCTCTTCTCTGTGTCTCCTCTCCTCTCCTTTTCTCTGTATCTCCTCTCCTCTTCTCTGTCTCTCCTCTGTGTCTCCTCTCCTCTGTCTCTCCTCTCCTCTCTTCTCCTCTCCTCTGTCTCTCCTCTCCTCTCCTCTTCTCGGTCTCTCCCCTTCTCTGTCTCTCCTCTCTTCTTCTCTGTGTCTCCTGTTCTTTGTCTCTCCTCTCCTCTTCTCTGTGTCTCCTCTCCTCTCCTCTCCTCTCCTCTCCTCTTCTCTGTCTCTCCTCTCCTCTGTCTCTCCTCTCCTCTCCCCTCTTCCCCTCTCTTCTCTGTCTTTCCTTCCCTCTTCTCTGTCTCTCCTCTCATCTCATCTCTTCTCCTCTATCTCTTTCTCACTTATCTCTTTATCTCATTCACACACTCACTTTGGGTTTGGTTTCAGGTTATTTGCATTTCAATGCAGTTCAGTTTATTTGGTTTAATTGGCAACCATTATCATTAACAATTGGCAACCGTTTCATGTAAGACTATTGTAATGATTTACGGTTGTTAGCACCAATTTGGCATTCATTTAATTGAATTTGTTCTGTACCTGCAACAACTAAATGTACCGTTTTTGTAAGCATAAACTGTTCATTTATTTAGCAATCATATGAATTATTTTATACCATCCCTTTATTTATTTCATATCTAGTCAAATGCTTCATAGTGCATGGTAATGTTACAAATAGCAGTATCATTTACAGTAATGAAGTCAGATTAATTGGTGTTAGTGATCCTGCAAAGGTGGTGATTGAGCCATTGTGCAAAGTTGATACTGAAATATTTACCACTCTAATGCATATTCCTGTCCCAATAAGCTGTCTGTGTAATCATTCCCGTTGTTGGTAATCATAACTGACTTTTACAGTTGTTGCCGTAATCAAATCCCCGTTTACAGATGTGAGCATTCCATCTGAGCATCTGTTGATGGTCGCCCTCATGATAAGGGTCAGAGGTCGGCTTCCATGTGAGCTTGTTAAAAAAATACTTTGGGAAAATGACTGACCAAAGTTCGCATTCATATCTATAAGGTACACTATCAGACTAAGACGGAAATCCATTGGCTGGTTCATTCAACACTCTAATGTGATTTTATTCTACAGTATGATGAGTTCAAAGACCGCTGAGAGGGAACCCTGTACACATATGCACTTAAATAGAACTCCCTTCATTCATAATGCAAATACCAGTACTGCAGAACCAATACAGTCGGAGCATTAATGAGTGAACTTTAATGACTGAAATTTAGAGCCCTTTGAAGCTGCCTGGTAAATGAGGAGAAAAAAAAAGAAAGAAAACAAAACAAAACACAAAAATGAAAGACAAGAAAATGTTTTCTCTCCGTTATGTTTACGCTCTCATTTTCCTTTTTGAAGTCACTATGTGGGTTGCCAGATTCAAACACTAATGTGGGTTGCCAGATTCAAACACTGGGCCCAATTGCAATGTTTACATAATGACAAAAGCTTAGTACGTTGGCGGATCGGTCTCTTTGTTTTACATCTGACTGCCTTCTCTGTCACAACCGACAACTGCAATAATGACATACAGAATATGGCAGTGTCTGTGTCAGGGGCTTTTGAGCAGACAGCTCTTTGACCCAGGGCTGGCCTCCGAGGAGTGGGAACTTCTGCCTGTAACGGTGGTAGGGACCTCTGGTGTGCGGGCGAAGCGGGGAGTCGTCCCCTTGTCACTCTTCCTCAGTGTTCCTCGTAGCAGCGGGGGTTTGGAGTCAGCGGGGGGCTGAGTCCTGATTGCGGCACTCAAGATCAGGTCATCCCTGACATCCTCCTCCTACACATAGAAATAGATCTGGCCATTTTAACACCGGGGCTCATACAGAGGCTCTACTGCTGTTAGCGATTTTCTTTTTGTTCGGAGAATAACAAACCAGAATAATCATAATCATCGTGAGGGCAGTCGGGGCTGAAGCAGACATTTTGCCCATTCTGCACAGCTTAAACGATTTTTCTTCAACCAAATATTTTTTTATCTAGGCTAACTATTGGCATTTAAAATAACACACACGATGGATATATGACACTGACCCAAATGTACTATGGTGTGGTGAGGCAGAGAGAAGAAACAAATAAAGGACAGCAGTAGTTACTTCACTGACAGTCCTCTTCTCCTTCTTTATCAGTGGCCAGTGTCAGATCCCGCTCTGTGATGTCCTTAGGGAGGAAAACGTGACCTTTGTGGCGCCGTATCTTCATTTGTTAGCCGTCACTCTCCATCTCTTTGGGAAAGGTCAGCCCACTGGGCTCCTACCTGCTTCCCAGAGTCCAGGCCTGGGTTATTCATTCATGGCGTCGGCCTTCTCACTAATGATCTGGATCACTGTGTCTTCAGAGTCATGTTTCCCGTCCCCGGAAGAGTATCATCATCAATGTATCAGTGCTCAGTGCGAGGCTTAGCACGCGCAAACATGACAGTGTCGATTTGCCATCATGATCCACACACCTTGTAATCAAGTCAATCCGCTTAAACTGCTGAAATGATCAATAAATCATCATTACAGAAAGGTTATTTCTGTGCTTTATAGAGTCTTTTTAACCCTATAACCCCCATGCCTGTGCAAAACAGTTCATATCAATGGGTGTGCACATTTAACACGGTTGAAAATAGGTGTCACTGCCATTGATATTCAGAGTGGGGAGCACAGTCATGCATAGGATTATTTAAAAGGTATCCGTTAGTGATGGGAGACAGGCACAGTGGACCAGTAAACCAATTGAATTAAATAAAACAAAACAGGGAAAATGCAAGTTGATTGCTGTAATCCACAAAGGGTTTACAGATTAAATACTATTTAGAGACTGTGCCAGGAGTATTGAAAATAAGATGTCTGGTTTCTATGCGGTTCACAGACTAAGCCACCTATTGCTCTCAGCTCAGTTTTTTTTGCTGGGATCATAGTCTGGAAGCCCTCTTTGCCAGATGAATCACTGGGCCATTCTGAAGGGCCTAGCAATCAGCAGCTAGTGGAGGTGGATAAGTGCCATGACATTGAAATGAAGCATTTGTTTCAAGATGTAGTTCCAACAACGGTGGCAGTGCTGGAGCCAGATGAAGCAACACAAGCCGGAGTAAGATGAATGTGTACATGTGTTCATCAGGGGCAAAAACATTCTTTCCATGCTGCCTACTGATTGGCTAATATATCATCTTGCACTATCAGTGGTGAAGTCAATGCTGATTGGTAAAAGGCTGCTCCAGTGGTTTTGAAGAAAGTCAAGTCTACGGCCATTAGGATGCAACAACTGGAAACAATCCCCAATGGAGCTTGGCAAGACTGTGGAATGTGGGTCTAGTAATAGCAAATACAAAACGTACCCTCGTTTCCGTTAAGGGTTTAGCCCAAACTGTGGTGTGAATTAACCTGACCAAAGAAGATCATTTTGGTAGTGGTGGCAAGGCAGGTTTAGATTGTAATCTTTTGTGAATGCACTCAGGCTCAGCCCCTTTAAGTGAAGCCGTTAACTTCATCACTACATTGCGATCAACAATGGTGTGATTTGAAGTCCAACATCTGTATGACAACGAGCTGTATGAACTAGTCAGACAAATCATGGGATTCCGTCTGTCTTTTCAAGCTTCACCTGCATGTGTCAATCAGACAATTATCACATCAATCTACACCTGTCACACAAGCCAACTAATCACGTCCCAAGCATTGTGCATATGTTATGATTGACAGCAGCATTATCTCACTGCCATGTTGTTGATTCAGCAAATCCGAGTGAGTAATGCATCATGCTGGTAAGAGATAATGACACAGTTTGAGTCCAGACAATGCTAATAAGGAAGTTAGGCAAATGAATGCAAATCAGCCACAAACACATTTAAGGAAAATATGTCATATGTTCCTTCTTGACATTTGACAATTGTGATGTTTGCGTGTGCAAAGCTTTTGAATTGCGCCCATGCGTTGCATTCTTATGAGTGCTATAACATGTTATCATTTGAGGCCTTCACTGTGGCATTGTGCGTAATCAGCTAATGACTGTTTCTCAGACAGCGGCCAGACACTGGTTAATGAGCTGTCCACCTCCCCAAATCCGGCGCTAAACTAAAGGCCTATGATTGGCACAGCACATTAGAAAAGTGACCGCTTTCACACATTCATTGTGCTGGTCCTGTCTGCTTATTATTTGACTTTGAAATATATGACTAAAGCTCAGAAACAATCGAATAACATGTGTCCTACGTGATGACGTCCCCCATTGACAGGAGTTGTGCCCTTCCATTTTATTAAATTATTTTTTTTTAAAACCAATTATGCTTTTTTTTTTCAAATTTAAATTCCGATCCATCCTGTTGACTGGGAACAGAAGGTGCCAGAAGATGATAAAAAACAACACTGTCTTTGATACACGCGTTTTAATCCCCTCAGGCAAAGGTTATGTCAGGTCATGCGATTCAACAACTTGTTTTTTATTATGATTGTGTTTATTTTCTATTATGAAGTTTTAGGATACAAAAAAATAACAGTTCAGTATGTGATGGAAGTGGGCATATGACAGGCTCACAGAGAGCCCAGGTAATTTAGTCTAAGGTTTATCTCAAATTCATTGTATTTATGGTGATCATGATGTATAAGCCTACTACAATGCTTTTTTTTATTGCTGCAGGTATGGAGATTTTCATATCTTCACCGTGATTGAAGGTGATTATATAATTTATCCACAGCTGAAGGATCATTACTTTAATGACGTTGTCGGTGATCACCATCTGCTGTGACGAGAGTCGGTGCCATTCCCTTCGCTGTGGTGGAAAGAGAGAACCCATATCTATTTCATTTTATTTTTTTAATTGTCGATCATGGAAAAAATCCAGGAGAATATGACACGTACAATTTAAGACATAGATCTCATGCGATCCCACATGTACAGAAAATCAAAACAGGTCAGTTATGTTAAAACCGTTAATCAATCTCTATGTTCGTGGAGAGGCAGTGAAATTGATTTATTATGATACTCCGCTACTTATTTCTGCCTTTCAAGTGACATGTTTGTTTAATAACAACATATGGTGCGCTATCACATGACTAATGGCAATTTAACCGCTAACATCTACACATGGCTGATGTGCTTAAGCACCGCGCCTTGGCAACTGGGACCGTTCAACTTTCACAGCAGCAAGGCTTCAACATTTACTCTACAAGGGGCTTATGGGGTTGCGGAAAAATATTTATTTAAATAAAGAAAATTAAATACTCTCTGCCCTCTGCTTCAAGGCAATCAACCTACTCTGCATATAACAAGATAATAAAAAGCCAAAACTGCAATCTAGACCTGACATAAATCAGTATGTTATGTGGACCTCCTACCTGATCTACTTCTGTATTACAGTTTTTCTCAATTGCTTACACACATTTTTTGAAAGCATGCCTCATTTTCTCAAAACTCTAAACACAAATCCCAAAACCACTCACACAAAAAGCAAAACCCTTTATATCTCCTGCAAAATGCTACTTTGCTTTCAGAACAATGTTATGTCACCTCAAAAAGGTATTTTGTTTTCAAATGACACACACAGACACATGAGTAGACATTTCTAAGCATCGATCGAACACTGATGCGCTAAATGGAAAAAACTACTATGAATGGGAAAACACCAGTATGAAGGCCTTATCAGGAGCTTTATGCTTTTTCATGTTCAGTGTTACTGTACGCTTACTCCTGTAGTAAAATATAACTGTACAATGATTTTACTCAAATATAAAACAACACACAAATATACAGTAACAACAAAAATATTTCTTTATTTTTTCCAAAAGTGCTGTAGCCTATACATCACAGCAAACACAACTGAATGTGTAAATGATTTGCACAGAACAAACAATAGGATATAGGCCAGTACAGTCAACAAAAAAAGAAAGAAAAATGTAAAATAAAAAAGGACAAAAAAATTAGGCTGCATCCAGCTCAAGAACTCTCTGAAACAAACATGACAATATTGTATCAGAAATAGACCTACACAGTGTTGTGAAACACTAGAAAATAACATTGGATTGGATTACAATACAGTACAGTAATGTGTCAGTGCTGATAGGATGCAATCAGTTGTGGAAATGTATATGACTTACTTGCACATAGTCATAGCATAATTGTTTGACTCTATTGGAGTTTCTGACAAAAGGCACCCTGTACACCTGCTTCATTCTCAAGGTGTTCCGCCTTAGAACATGGTCCACTGTGGCTAGGCTCACTGCATTGATGTTTAGGAATATGTCTTGGTCATCAATGGTTGCACTTTGTATTTGTTTACAGTCATTTTACAAATACAGTACAATTTTAAATACTCTAAATACAAGAATACTATGCTCCTGATAAGGCATTCAAACTAGTGTTTTCCTGTCATAGTAGTGTTTCTTACCTATTCTTCTGAATGTCCGGAGAATGGATGCCACTGAGAAGCGGCTTATGTTTGGTTGAACCCTCTGGCCAGCCACATGGTTGACCACAGTGGCCCGAATCTCATCAGAGATAATGGCTCTCCTTCTTGCTCTTCCTCCTTTTCCTCCTCCTCGTCCTCCTCTGCCTCTCTGATCTCTTCTACCTTCCATGTTGCCATCCATTGTTCTCCAAACCAGGAGCTCACCTGTGGCCCCCCTTATATTGCTAAAGCTTTGATTTCAAATTGCACAACAGCCTTGGAAATGGAAGTTTGGCATTTGAATAGCAGTGTGTTCTGTCTGAACACAGGGAGGTATTGGCATTGATGAAGAGCGCAAAGTAGAGAGGATTGTGTGTTGTGTTGAAGAAAGTGTGGTTTACAATTGAAATCTGGGTGTGAAGCAGATAACAGTTTTTGTGTGTAAACAATCGAGAAAAACTGTAACACCAGCTGAAATCACCACCTGTCACCTTGCTTTGCCTACATTGCAACCATGCATTGCTGTCTGCTCTGTAATATCCAAATGACACCTTTAGCTTGAGGTGAGAGAGGGGGGCGCTCTCTGGAAGAACTTGGTGATTTGTGTTGCCAATTTCAAGTCATGGGGCCATGAGGTTTTCACAACAGCATTCAACCAACCATTGCACAATCCACACTGACACCATGCATATGCCCAAGGGGCATGAATGGAGAGCATGTTGTAAAATAGCATCCCCCTTTATTGTGCTAAGCTAAGCTTAACTCCCCCCACACGCTCCCAAGGAAACCAATTATGTTCTGTTATTTGCCAGTGATTCAAAATTCACAACTATGGTATATTTTAGTCTAAATGCCGTCATAGATTTCAGACAGACAGGTTTTAAAGGCGTCTCGATCCTGGGGAAAGTTGTTGATATTTGAGCTCAACAGCCTATCAAATATGCCCCTAACTTCTATGCTCCTGAGGCAGCTTGCTGATTGGCTGTACATTAACCTTACCCATTCCACATTTGATCACATCTCAATTTTACTTTAAAATCTAAAGAAAACAATATTTGATGTGGCTAACCCTGATTGGTTCATAAGGAGTCAATTAAATGAAGTCATTGGAACGGATGTGAGATCTGAAATGGTTCACAGGAAGAAGGCAGGAGATGCACACGATTTGTTTGCCAGTAGTTTGGTCAAATTGCTGTAACCTTATTTTCTCAGCATCTGGCAAATGGACAAATTACCCCGAGGACAGAAATAATATATGAAGATACGGGTGACATAATGTTTACGGCACAGCCTGTTCCAGAAGATTGTTGTAGGGTGCAAGATCAAGCAGTCAGGTGCCCAGAGAGACTCAAATGAGTTTGAACGCCTGCCAAAGAGAAAAGTGGAGCTTGTTCTACTAATAGTGAGAGGGAGGGATTCACTGTGCGTACTCACCATGAAGAATCACATCTTGCTGATTTGCCGATCGTTCATTCTTTCATTTTAAGATTTTTTTTTTCTATTGGTTTTAAACAGGTGTTCTTGTTTTCATTGTTTGTTTGTGATACCTATATCAAACTATTTTAGTGGGTAGATGGTAAGGCGTGTGTGTGTGTGTGTGTGTGTGTGTGTGTGTGTGGGTGTGGGTGTGTGTGTGTGTGTGTGTGTGTGTAGGTGTGTGTGTGTGTGTGTGTGTGTAAAGTCAGCAAACAGGGCTTGTTTGATCGACATGGTTATGAAAACTACATGGTGCTATGGTCTAGTATAGTGGTATTGCTCTGAAGTAATTAAAATCATCCCTTTCTATCTTGTGATTTTCAGCTTTAAAAGATTTCCAAGAGGTCCGAACCACACAGAAACATAATCGTCCTCTTTGACGCCTTATTGTGGGCAGCATTTATGACCAAGTGCTGTGGTGAAAGATTCTCAGTTATGTCCAAGGATGCAGAATTTCAACATCAGCATCTCCTCTTTGCCACCAGTACGGGTCCCTTTCGACCTTGACTGTGATCTTGAGGGAGGTATTCACTTGACAGAAAAATTAAAGTCCTGCTAGCCTTAGGTAATGGCTTTTTAATCTATCGCCATTTTAAGGCAGCGTGATTTGAGCCCAAACTCCCAAGGAAGGGTCGACAGTTTAAGGCCATTATTATTTTCTGTGCCTGAACAGGGCTATTGTAGGAGCAGACCTTCACTGCTGTCACTTCGCTGTGCCTCTTGTGAGTTTTGCTCCTCAACTCCATGAATATCGATATACTGCGATATACTGCACAGGGTTTATTCGGTGCTCCACTCCTCAAGGAGCCTGTGGTTGTTAGGTCCAAGAGGCCTTCCACACATCTCCATTTTGGTTACATTCTTACAGGAGGTGGTCCAAAATAAACCACACAAACTCCATTTGGTGCATGCATGGCACCAGGAGGATGGCACCCGTAGGGTCTACATTGATTTCAGTTTCGATCACCCTTCCTTGTGTATATTACAAACATTTACAAATAGAAGGTCATCTGTGAGTAACTTGTGTGTGTGTGTGTGTGTGTGTATCGGGTAATCCATGAAGACCATGGCTTTCAAATCAGGTGGGAGGTCCTTTTAATTGCCTTCCATCTCTTTAAGATCTGTCATTACTTATACATTATGGGGAATGTCTATACTTAATGATAAGGCCTCTCTCAGGCCTCTCTGCAGGACTTCTGCCCTCTGGCTCCAAGACCCCAGCCTCCTCTATCTCTCTAAGTGGCCCGTTACTCAAGAAGAACTAATTACACAGAGTTGCTGGGAGACAAACGAGGAGGGAGAGAGAGAGAGAGAAGGAAGGAAAATCCAGGCAGCACCACCACCACCGCAGGCCTTTAAAAAAGCCGCTGCTGCCGGACATCCCTGCATGTTCCAGACCCCCCCGGACGGGCGGCGTCAGCGATACTGGCCACGAGTTAACCTTTCTGAGATTCAGCAGCTGAAGTAGCACACCTGCTCCCTCTACAGTTCCCCTCACAAACCCTCCTGTTTGATGTCCAACATATCAAATATATATAATATATAATATAATCAAGTAATGGAACTTTACCTACACTACTCAGAGTCTATGCATACAGAGACATGGGTGGCTGAAAAACAACTCGTCAACACTACTTATAACATTTCTACCTACTTCACATCAGGGCAAAGTCAGTGTTCGACGCTGTTCCAATACCTTTCTACTATTTACCTATAATATAATACTATTCACCTTGCCAAATGTACAGAGGCAGAGTCATTTCATGGAGTGTTATGTGTGAACGCCATGTCAAGCCTGCAGTTTTACCTTACACACATAAGCAGTTTGAGATTACAGTCATGTCAAGTATCTCAAGCCTGTTGGGTCTTGATTGGACTTGGACCAGTACCAGGTATGTACTGTAGCACATTTTGTGTAATCTGCTAATTATCACTAACGGGTTACGAAACATTACGTCATTAACCGTTAATACTCTTAGCTGCATGGCATGTAGTGGGTATAGCTTGATTAGGTTTGTAGGTCATTGGTGTTGATGAGGCACTGCTTACCATACATCCATTCAAAAGAGTTGAAGGATGCAACATTTCTATCAAGCCATGTAGTGACAACATTGCATTACAAGTCAATCACAAATTAGTCAATAAGTTGCTTGATTGAATTAGTGGATGAGTGTGAACAACAGTGCTTAGGTTAAGAAATTCTGACAGGCGTCTTAAGAGACAATTATGGCTTCCAAATTTCCTGATTATGTGCCATTACTGTGAAATGAAATTGCACTTTCCCAGAGTTGAGGCAAATCTGGAGTCTGTAGGTTCTTGTTTAGATGTGGTGTCTGGTTCAGTCTCCATGAGTAGTCTTGTTTAGATGTGGTGTCTGGTTCAGTCTCCATGAGTAGTCTTGTTTAGATGTGGTGTCTGGCTCAGTCTCCATGAGTAGTCTTGTTTAGATGTGGTGTCTGGTTCAGTCTCCATGAGTAGTCTTGTTTAGATGTGGTGTCTGGTTCAGTCTCCATGAGTAGTCTTGTTTGGATGTGGTGTCTGCTTCAGTATCCATGAGTAGTCTTGTTTAGATGTGGTGTCTGCTTCAGTCTCCATGAGTCTGTAGGTTCTTGTTTAGATGTGGTGTCTGGTTCAGTCTCCATGAGTAGTCTTGTTTGGATGTGGTGTCTGCTTCAGTATCCATGAGTAGTCTTGTTTAGATGTGGTGTCTGCTTCAGTCTCCATGAGTCTGTAGGTTCTTGTTTAGATGTGGTGTCTGGTTCAGTCTCCATGAGTAGTCTTGTTTAGATGTGGTGTCTGCTTCAGTCTCCATGAGTCTGTAGGTTCTTGTTTAGATGTGGTGTCTGGTTCAGTCTCCATGAGTAGTCTTGTTTGGATGTGGTGTCTGCTTCAGTATCCATGAGTAGTCTTGTTTAGATGTGGTGCCTGCTTCGGTCTCCAGTACTCCACTTGAGTACAAGTTACAAGTCTTTTATTTGTCAGATGCACAAAATGACACAGGGTCAGCATGGACGGATTAAGAAACCACGGGCCCCTGGGCCTGGATATTTTGAAGGCCCCCCCCCCCCCCGCGAAAAAAAAAATTGTGCGCCCGCAAAACACGCACGCACGCACACGCACACACAAACACAAACACAACCAATGTGTTGGATTTTACGGTCGAATTAGATACTTTGGCTATTGTATTGGGAAAGTAAACAGGTCAACAGTTACTCTGTAACATCCACCTTCGGTGAGGTGTGCACTGCCCTGCTATTGTTTCTGACATTACATGTGGCAGGGCAACAGCCGAGTGATTCTTTTCCAACTTGAAACGGATTAAGACCTACCTGAGGGGCAGCATGGGGCAGGAGAGGCTGAATGGGCTGGCTATCCTGTCCATTGAAAAATCAAATCATGCATCACCACTTTTATGTTTGAAAGGCGTCGTCCGGCAGGTGTAGCCTACTGTGCCTGCTTGTAGGTCTTGACTTTCAGATTCTGCGCCTAAACTAGCTATATCGTATCGTCTCATCACATGATCAAATAGAGACTTGACATTGGACAACAAGATACATATTACCCAGCAATCATCATTGCATATCTGTATATGACAAAAATAACAAAGAAAATAAGAAATTATTAATTTAATTGAATCGTTTTTTAATAGTTTCTATAGTGTATGTAAGATAAGCATACAGTATAATTTTGTTATAGATTGCTACTGACGATTCCCCCTAAAAATGATGAAAACCATGACAGAGACAGGTTTGCCATTTTGAGGGGATATATAGCATAAGGTATCCTGAGCAGTCCCAAAAAGTTATGCTTGATCACTGTCGCATTAATCTAGCTTTTTCTAACACAGCACAGGTACACTCAATTAAAGCCATTAGCAAATGAATAAAATACACCTTTTTCAACCACAAATAAGAGATACATAACAGCGACTTCACGCAGAGGCTCTGGCCTAGGGGCCCCCTGAGCTCATGGGCCCCTGGGCCTGGGCCCGGTAGGCCCGTTCGTTAATCCATCCCTGAGGGTCAGACTGGGCACTGAAATTCTTATGACAAGACGCCGCCCAAACCTACCATAACAAACAACACATAATATACATAACATAACCATGCACTAAGTACTATGAACATAATTTACACATAAAAAACATATAAATAACCTTACTAATAAACATATAAATAACCTTACTAAGATAAATATAC
Source organism: Clupea harengus (assembly GCF_900700415.2). NCBI lineage: Eukaryota > Metazoa > Chordata > Actinopteri > Clupeiformes > Clupeidae > Clupea > Clupea harengus. The sequence goes on from NC_045157.1 coordinate 4,378,579, forward strand.
CATACGGTGTACTAAACATATAACAACCTATACATATAATACTAAATATACATATAGCAGCCAAGGCCAAGTAGGCACTTCTGCATTATAGTCCAGGTTGACCACTGACCTTTGACCCCCTGGCCAATCACAGTGAATGTCAATTGTCTAGACTGAACCATTCTCGGGGTGAATTTTGCCTCACAAAGCCGTTGATCCGGGCATACATCTTACACAAGCTTTTGATGAGATTGTAGATCTTTTTTTTTATATGTCCACAGTGAGATATCTATGTGTGAAGATATCTGGGAAATGTGAGTGTGAGGCTTAATGGTGTATACACGGGTGTATAGCCTTGCTATTCAAATTTGTTCTAGTGTTTCAGGTCCCACTGCAAATAGATGTGAATCTCACAGACCGATCTGCAGCCAGTAAATTCAGCTCAAACTCAAGATCATTTTACTTGTTTACTGAAATTCTCCCATCATGTGCACCGTTAACCTTGGACAACTGCCACCACTTCAGAAACGTGTTTAATCACAACAAAATTCTCCAAGAAGAAAAATAATCCATTGAGGGGAAAAGTGATTTACTTCATCCTTTGGAGACGTAGCACATCAAATCACTCCCCCTCCTGCTGATTCTGTTCACTTCAGTCATATGAATGCAAATACTTGCACATTTTGCTGATGAATATCTAATAAAACGGCACAGGCCTTGGGATATGTTTTGTTGATGTTGTTGAATATTTTCTATAAACAAACACGTTTCACCATGTCACATGTATGTTTAGAAAACCCGCAGAGATCATAATGAATTCTGCATCTTGTTTACACAGCAACCCCCATGCATTGCGTGCTATCAGGCACCCCAGAGCCTGGTCACAGTTGAACTAATTGCCACATGCTGCATTCCTTTAGGATATGTTTGATTGTTTCAGCCTTTCCCCCCATTGTCACAGAAAGAACCTCAGGAGGTTCTGGATTTCCAAATATGTGCAAATGTGTATGACTGAAACATATTCAAGTTTTGTCTTGAATTGATCCTTTTGATGTGGGCAGCAGTCTTCTCTCTTCTCTCTTCTCTCTTCTCTTTTCACTCTTCACTCTTCTCTTCTCTTGTCACTCTTCTCTCTTCACTCTTCTCTCGTCACTTTTCTCTCTTCACTAGTCACTCTTCTGTCCGCTCGTCTCTCTTCACTCTTCTGTTTCCTCTTCATTCTTCACTCGTCACTCTTCTCTTCTCTCTTCTCTCTTCACTCTTCACTTTTCAGTGTTCTGTTCTCTCTTCCCTCTTCTCTCTTCACACTTCTGTCCGCTCTTCTCTCTTCACTCTTCTGTCCGCTCTTCTCTCTTCACTCTTCTGTTTCCTCTTCTCTTCTCTCTTCAATCTTCACTTTTCTGTTCTCTCTTTATTCTTTACTCTTCTCTCTTCTCTCTTCACTCTTCTCTCTTCTCTCGTCTCTCTTCCCTCTTCACTCTTCACTCTTCTCTCTTCTCTCGTCTCTGTCTTGCTTCTTCTGCTCTTTCTGCTGCTGCTGTCTTTGAGCGTGGGGATCCTCTCTTACCCTGCTCTCTTACTATATAATTTAGTCTGTTTGTCTCTCCTTCACCATTTCTCTCATTTATTAATTTCAGGTTTGGTTATTCATCTCAGGTTATGTTATTTTTATCTCATGCATTCAGATTTATTTGGTCATTTAAGTGTATTTAGTCTAATTGGCATCCAACCGGTGTATTTACTTACTATTACTCACAGATGTCCTTTTGGGTTGTGCATTACATTCAGCTTGACTGATACTTGTAACATTTAAGCTTACTGTTTATTGTATTAATAAACTGTTCATTCATTAACCACTCATATAACTCCTCGTGTGGCATGCCATTACATTAATTAAGACCTCACAATTGGCGTATATGTTTGGTAATACTGAGGTCATTTAATGACTTAATGGAGTCAGATTAATTGTATTTTCACAATATTTATCACTCTAATTCTTTCTACTGTCCCATAAGGTTCAGACATGTATAAACCTTCCAGCCTGGTGTTTTCCGCTGTTGGTAACATTTTGGTTGTCTTTACAATTTCTTGTGGCGAGGCTGATCAGAAGATATTGCTTGACTGGTAATCATTCATTTAGATTCTCTGCGGACAGATACACCTCAGTTCAGCTTGATCAATAGATGCCACTTTGAGTCCTTTCATCAGCCCCAGTGCGAATACAGCATTGATTTGGACTTGATTTTGTGATGATGTAAATAAAACTGAGATGCAGCTCTGTGATGCCTGTCAATGGTACTCCCATTCACTGTGAGTGTCAAAGTGTTTGCACATTTCGCTTATGTTGCTTTTTATGTGACAGCGCTTATTGATTAATCCATTTCCAAATGCGGCTGCAATTTCCCTAAGTAAATGGCCGTTATCCTTTTCAACGTTGGACTGCTTCTCTAGATCAGCGTTACATTTCATGAAATGACTAAAGTAATAAAGCCCTGCCCAGTATGATGCACCTGATGACATTTGAAAGCCAGCAATTTGAATTTACTTCATAGTCCATGCATGCCGCAGACTCATTAGGCCTTAAAGCACCAGTGTGCATCATGCACCATATCCTCTTCTTGATGCTCTTGGTTACTTGTCAGACTTCAAACAGGTTGCATTTGTGCATCAACTGCCACCCTACTGTCAATGTCTTTTGTTTTAGTTTATTTTCTGTGTTGTTTTTAGAATGCATTGTTTTAAATGGTCTGTCCAAAATCACTCTGTTTTTAATACATATTATTTGATCTCATTATAATCTTATTAATTATTTTAAATTAATTTATTATCTTTTTTGGTATATTATATTATCCTATTTTCTGCACTTCATTAGCACTTCTATTACTTTGTATTATTGTTGTTGTGACTGTCTATACTATGTTAAGCACCTTGAGATTTCTTTGTATTTTAAATTGTGCTATACAAATAAAATCCATTATTATTATTATTATTATTATTATTAATGTTAAGTATACGAGCATACTGAATAAGAGTGCCCAAACTGTCCAAACCAAGGAATCATGTGTCTGCCCATTTTGCTGTGTTTTCTGTGTTTGTGGCCTGCTGTTTGGGGAGGTGTCAGCTCTCAGCCAGTCCCTGCCTTGCGCTCGGAGCGGCCGGCGTCTCACAGCCTGACTCCAATGATTTGCATGGCACAGGAGGAAATGAATGTTTTCCTGCAAACTCATTTCATAGCTATCAGCACTTTCCTCCCGCTCAATCAAGCTTTATCGGAGTATGCCGCTGTTTCTGTAATGACAGTAATACATTTCCAAAAAACAAAAGCCATGCCCGAATCCATTTTAACTTTCCACATTGGCTTGCTGAGGCATGATATATTAGCACCAAGCGAGAGCCTATGTGTACTGTATATGGAAGAAGGGGGTTAATATCCAGGCACCTCTCTTCTATGGGGGTGTCTGCCAAGCAGAAAGCTCTCCCGGATAAAAATGAATTTTCAAGATTTCCTTTTCACAATAGAGAATAAAAAAACAAATGAGAGGCAGCCCATGCATCCTAATGACAATTAATTGTGTTTACACTGTCGGAAGACTCTCTTCATCTCCAGTGTTGCTCTATCTGTCGGAGAGGAGGCGATCTCAGAGCACAACAAGAACTAGCCCCCCCTCTCTCAGCGTAGCCATCATTATTTAGTTGAGAAAAATACGCATGCACTGTGTACTGTGAAGAAAAAAAAAGAAAAGTCTTCAAATCAATAGGGTCTGTTTTTTATCGTTTCTATTTATTTCCGCCTTCCTTTACTCCGTGTGATAACAATGGCTTCAGACATCGCTGAAACACCACTATCTTCTGCTGCATACGATCAATAGTTTATCTGGCAGTCACTCCACTATAAATGTGGATATTTGTGAGACATGATGAATGTACAATTACCTGCAGCTCAGCAGGGTCCGGTTACCCTGCCATCCTGTCAATTCTATAATTCTATAAACACAAAGACCAGTTCTATGCATGCGTGTGCTCAGAAACAACAACGAAGAATACTACAGGCGCCATCTAATATCTAATATCCACTTTAAAGCACGCATGATTCATCAAAGCGGTGCCGCTTATGACCTCATTACTGGCTTACAGAAATAAATGTGAGTCTGCCAGGAAGTGACGTCAGCCCCTGAGGACGTGAAGCTGACCACAATGCATTTGGACATCAGATGACAGTGACTTTTTAAAATACACAGCTCTGCTGAACAAAGACCAGAGGGTGAGAGGCGTAGATACAGTTGAAGTGAAGTGAAGTGAGTATGGTTGGAGAGCTGAGGAGTATGCAGTACACATTGAAGTGAAGTGAGTATGGTTGGAGAGCTGAGGAGTATGCAGTACACATTGAAGTGAAGTGAGTATGGTTGGAGAGCTGAGGAGTATGCAGTGCACATTGAAGTGAAGTGAGTATGGTTGGAGAGCTGAGGAGTATGCAGTGCACATTGAAGTGAAGTGAGTATGGTTGGAGAGCTGAGGAGTATGCAGTACACATTGAAGTGAAGTGAGTATGGTTGGAGAGCTGAGGAGTATGCAGTGCACAGGTTGAGGACACTGGGTGACTAAAGCATGTCAAGGGCAGGAGAGCTAGAGACAGGACCAAGGGTGTGATTTTATTGTACATTTAATGATATAATTGACTGTAGTGCACTCCCACCTGCTCTAGATGCAGGATGAAAGAAAAGATTCAATTCAACTCAATAAGATAACTGGACTCCCTTCATTACATTCTGTTTACCCTGTTAATTACAACACATTGTAACATAATTAACCCTTGGAGAATGAGGCATATTAGGCACCTTTAATAATAAACATTTTTAACATTTTCCCCCCAGCTTAAAACATTGATCTGCTACGTATGATATTATTAAGCACAAACTCAGGAACAATGCAAGCGAGTGGACAAGTATTACATCTTCTTCGATGGAATTCCATATACCATCTACTTCCAAATGGCAGGGCTTGGCTCAAGATGAAGGAGTTATACTTGGATGTGAGTGGACTACACTGGACTTTACGCAACATGGTCTATCTATAACGACGTCTTTAGCGTGTGAACAGAACTAATGAAGGAGGCGTGCGTTAATGTTGTTCTGCTGGTGCTGTGACTTCAAGATCTCCTTACCTCAACATTTTACTTATTTTAGGTACTTTTCAAACAGTAATTGCATATGACAGGGTGTGAATCGAAAGGAAAAGCCTTAGGTTTATGGCGACGCTACAGTCTATTTGGTGTGATAACGTTGGTGTGATAACGTTGGTGTGATAACGTTGGTATGATAACGTTGGTGTGATAACGTGGTGTGATAACGTTGGTGTGATAACGTTGGTGTGATAACGTTGGTATGATAATCTTCCCAGAGAAATGGTTCTTCGTCCAGTTTTGTCCAGCAACCACATACCTCAGCATATGTCCAGGGCTTTTATGTCTGTGCACGTATAGGCCTCATACGCTGGACTGAATGTAAACATCACACATGTGGTGGGAAGTAGGGGCCAGCCAGGCGGTCATACTCAAACAGATTTTGTTGATGTGAGTGCAGGCATGAAACCTTAACTACCTCAGCAGTAACAAGCTCATTGATAGACTCAAGTTCCCTCTGCAAACCTGCAGTTCAGATGTAAGCAGCACAGCCTCATCAAATATTGATATCTCCTCAGTAATATCCTAACTCCAAATGGCACTGTAAACAGCGAGGTGCTCATTCTCAATACTGACTGTGTGTCTCTCCTCTGCTGTCTGAACTCCCCTGTGCAGACAATTGTATTGCAAATGAATAAATAAATAAATAGATAGATAGATAAGGAGGAAAAAAAACTCTTTTCAGCAGCGACTCATCTTCCAGTTCCTCTATAACACTTATAAAACTGTGTGTTATACTCGCTGTCGGACTGAGCGAGCAGTCTGTAAGTTTCCCTTGCATCATTAAATATACATCTAATTAGTATTCTGCCAAGGTTTGCATCCATCTCCTGTGGACATTAGATTTTCCATAAATTTGAATACATTTACTACCATTAATACATTCCATAGGCTGGTTAATGGCTCTACCAGCGGATGCATAGGGGTGTGGTGGTGGATTTTACAGCTGTGCATAGCAAGAGAGAGAGAGAGAGAGAGAGAGAGAAGGCCAGAGGTTAGAGAGCAAGATACTGGCAGAGTGTCTTTGATGAGACAGGTGTTCATCAACAAGCGCAAATCCTGTTTTTCGGAAAGGGAAAGTGGGGTGGGGTCGTGAGGAGGTGCATCGCTTTACACACATATACACACATCCACACACACACGCCCACACACACACCCTGAGGGAGCCGCGAGTGACTAGTCTCTCTGGCGATACATGTACTGCATGAGTGAGTGTGGGCATGAATAACTAAGCATGCTAGCATTTCACTAGAGCAAGCTTTAATGAAAGTCAACTGGCGACCAGGAAAAATACATGCACACATAAATATACATTATTCTTAATCAAAATATATTCTGGAATGACTAAAGATAAGGGCTCTCAAAACGTATTCAACAAATTTGTCATTCCGTTAAGCTCATGAATTCTATTGGATTAAATTCTCTGACCCTCTGAATTATCTCTGTGTATACATAAAATAAGGTTTAGGGTGAGCGTTAGTTAATTAGAGCATTTGTAATTCATACATGCAGGGCGTGACTGGCAGGCTCCCTCTCGTGCCTGGCTGATATTAATGGCCTCCGGTCAGAGACTTCACATATGCACGTTCTGGTGGGCTCCGTGGATGAATGTGACAATCTGTGATTAATGATGCCCTTCCTCACAAACGGGGATAGAGAGAATCCAGCGGATTTCCATACCATGCACCTGTCCCAGGGGAGGAAGATAATAAAAATAAGACACTTAAAAAATAGTGTCATGGACTCTCACCCCCCCCCCAACACGCCAGCGACAGTGAGTAGCTGCACACACCATGGTGGTGTTGTTTATGGTTCTGTTAGGATGCAGGCATGCTTCAACTCCACATTTACTCTCAACAAATGAACAGCCTTCTCTTCTGCTCTGCATTGGGAGCAGCAGTGGGGATGCGGACCGGCAGGCGGGCGGATAGGGTACCCCTTAAGCGCTGGGATGCAGCTAAATATGATGCGCTAAGCACTGCGCAAATTAATCCAGGGGGGGCTTTCTCGTTACCAGTTGAGTGCTGAGCTCTTTGTTTTGGCGTGGTGCTTGCAGCTTGTGGAAAACAGGGTGACTAGTCAGATTCCACAGCCACCGTCGAGCGGAGCGGAGCGGAGCGCTTCTGTCCTAGTTGTTTGTCCTAGATACGCTGATCGGCTTGTTTTCTTATTGCTCTCACTCTCTATCTGTCTGTCTCTCTGAGATTCTACACCCTCTCTGCTCGTGCCCTCACACACACACACACACACACAACACACACACACACAACACACTCACACACAAATACACACACACACACACACACACACACACACACACAAATACACACACACACACACACACACACACACGCACACACACACAAATACACACACACACACACACACACACACACACACACACAAATACACACACTCTCTCTGTCTCACACACACGCACACACACACACCCTGTTTTTGACATCACTCTCTCTCTCTCTCTCTCTCTCTCTCTCTTGCTCTCTCTCTCACACTCACTCACACACAAAAACACACACTATCTCTGTCTCACACACAAACACACTATTTGTCACCTCACACACACACACACACACACACACACACACGCGCAAATACACATACACACACACACACACTCAGACATACACAAACACTCTCTGTCGCACACAAACTCACTCCTCCTTATCATCCACAGAATTTATCATCCGGGCCCTTTCTGTTCGTGTTTCCTCTTTCTTGCTTTGGATAAAAAAGATTGATTGCCTCGCATATATTTGATCATTCCTCACAGACACAACATATTGGCAGCATCAGAACCAGCTTCTGAATGTCAAGCATCTTGTCAGTGAGTGCTGAAGCTGCCACCTATGTGCTGAGAGGCTGCTCCAATTGGATCTTTATCTCTCTCCTGCACACACACAAACACACACACACACACACACATACACACACACACACACACACACACACACACACACACACACACACACACACACACACACACACACACACACACACACACATACTGCGATGCCTTGCTGGCTACATGCTAAGTAATTCAGGCAGTGCCGGAAGTTTAAGAGCACTAAAGCCCAATCCCTGAAGGAGCCCCTAAAGCTGCATGTGATTGCTGACGACTCGAGCCTTCTAATACGCCCCGCTGCTCCTCGGCCCGCTGGAGAAACCCTATAAGCCAAGACTCACAGGAGGTGAGCTTTGTCCTTCTCTTTGAACCACGGTGGACCCTCACTCACACATTAAAGGGCATTAGCAGCGATGGACCCTCACTCACACATTAAGGGGCATTAGCAGCTTCAGCTGCACCCAGGCTGCCGGAGAGGTACCACTGCTTGCCACCTGAGCCTGGTTCTAGCCTTCTAGCTTCCTGCCTACATACATTACATACATTTGTGCATGTCACTGCACCTTCCGTTTCATCTATACAGTATATAAGTCTGCAGGGACATGATCAATCTGTGCTGGGTGATATACTGCATACCTGACTGCAGGTGTGGCAAGAGCCACGGTAAACAAAAAAAAGAATCGGTGAAGTGTTATGCACCAAAATGCCAAAGAAAATTCCTTGTATGTGTAAACTTACATGGCAATACAAATGATTTTGATTCTGATTCTGAAGAGTTCAGATAGGAGGAGACTGGGTCTGAAGTAGGGATCGACCCGGATCTGAAGACGTTACTTGGGAAAGCACAAATAATGCCATTCAAACAGATATTTCTTCTACCCAAAGTTGCTCATAAGTATTAAAATAAAATGTCAGCTCCATTACGTGTTTGTGCCTATTTCTTCAAATCGATTTATATCTTTCTTTTAACAGAGGATCTTGTTTTCATTAACTAGTCATTTCATTTGCTACACATTATTGAAAAGTGATCGCTATATTCTGTAGTCGCATGGTGTCGCAGCTGGATTTATTTCAAATGCCCAAATGAAGCTTAGGACCTGTAGTGTTAAGTTGTATGGAATTTAGTTGTATGGAATTCAGGAGAGAGAGAGAGAGAGAGAGAGAGAGAGAGAGAGAGAGAGAGGGAGAGAGAGAAACATTGAGATGAAAAGTGCTGTGTGAGGATGTTGGTTTATTTCATAATTAGTTATATGCCAATATTAAATCAATTTGATGCTTTGAAGGCACAAAAAAATGCATTGTCAATCAATATTAGGTTAGAAAATACAACACTTCTGGTATAAGGCATGCCCTACATCTGGCCGTTCATCCGAATAAAGAGACAGAGACAGAGCAATGTGTTGATTAAACAGAGACAGATACATGTGTTGATTAAACAGCGCCAGTTAAATGTGTTGTTTAAACAGACACAGATACTGACGTCTCTGTACACCTCTAGTCTAAGTGGTAGGGGTAGAGTAGGAGAAGGATATCTGCTCCATAGTTCCTGGCAGGCGGCTAACATGCAATGCCCCACTGAACTGCCCTTTTACCAACATCATAAGGCCTTCCACATTCTAAAGCTGGAACTTTTCTGCACCTATCTCAGAGCATTGACCGCAAATCATCGCGCTTCACTTCCTACTTGTGGATGTCTCTAGGATTTTGTCCGGCTTTATAGAGACATTCCATTGCGGGGCCTGACATTTAAGTTGCAAAGTGTCTCGGTAACTCATTACCACGCTGATACAGGACGACCTTTTGCAGCGGGACATGGAGGCGGGGGAAGGGATTCAAAGTCCCCTCTTTAGTATCGACGCCAAATTCTTTTGTAGTTTCAAAAAAAGCTTACAGTTTCTTTTGGGTTCATCTCCATCTCTTATGTTTCACATTTTAGTGAAGTCTCCTGTGCGGTGTTTAAAAAGGAAGCCACATTGATTAGCCTGTCATCTTCGCTCCAGAGTCGTTATGCAACTCAATGTGATCAAGAGCGGATGTCAGCAAGAAGGTTGCGGGGGCCTGTGGGAGACTGGGTGGGTGACACACAGCCCAGAGGACGGAAAACGACTCCGACGCGGAGGTATGCGACTCCGACGTGGAGGTACGCCTCTGCAGTCTCTTACGAGGTCTGGGTGCAGCAAAAATATGTTCCACACTCCAACAGCACTTCATTAGCAACGCAAAAGGTGTTGAGACGAGCCGCGTCTGAATGTGTGGCAAGCATCTGTTTGAGGCAGACCCCAAAAGCCTGACATCAGATTAAGAGGCTCAAAGTATCAACCTACAACACACAAATAGTCAAATCTCTAAACATTCAGGTCGTTTGAGCAATTTGCAATGAGGACTGCAGCATGAAAGTGCCTTGAGCCTCTGTTTTGTTTGGTAAACAATGGAGAACTTTGAAGAGATCAACAACCAAAGAAGGAGAGGGGTAAGAGTGAGAGGAGGAGGAAGAGGAGGACAAGAAGGACGGGGACAAGGGGGAGGAGGAGTAGGAAGACCAGGAGGAGGAGGACAAGGAGGAGGAAGAGGATGAGAAGGACAAGGAGAAGAAGGAGGAGGAGGAGGAGAAAGAAGAAGGAGAATGGTCATCTCTATTGAGATTTGGGCCGCTGTGGTAGACTATGTGCTCAACCATGGTTTGAGCATGAGGGAGGCTGGCCAGAGTGTCCAACCAAATCTCAGCCGCTTCACAGTTGCTGCCATCATTAGAAACTTCAGGATGGAGAACAGGTACGAAATCTATTTGCCTTGTGTACTGTAATACTGCATATCAATAGAATACATTGTGCTCACAGTATTTGTATTTTGCAGGACTGAAAGTGAACCACACCGTGGAGGAAGAACACACACTTTCACCGCCGAACAGGAGACTGAAATTGTAAATATGGTTTGTGAGAACAACGGTATCACACGGTTTACAGTAGTGTACTGTTCTCTGTGTGTACCGAAATAAAACTTTTTTTGCTGCATATTTGTGTGCTGTTTTATGTTTGACTATGAAAAAAGTAGGCCTACACTGAGACATTTTACAAAAGGAGAAATGGCTCATTCTCTAGAGTCATTGTCATTCATATGGTGTGTTCCATTTCAATGATTGTGTTTTCAATTTCTAAATGCTTGGTAGTGTGCAGCAAATGCTTAGTTGTGTGTACTCAATGAATGTATGTTTGTGTCTTTTGAAAATATGGCTGTGTGTACCAAACGAAAACACTAGTTCCATTTTACAGTTAAGATATTTGATGGCAAAGAGTCATCTTGCAAAGGGAGTGTCAGGTTTAGCATTTTGTGTGTGAGGTTTTCAGTTTTCTGTGTGCCGTTTTGAGAAAGCCGTTTTTGTTTTGAAAAATGTGTGTTAATAATTGTGAAAAACTGCAAAGTCATTAAGCTTGTGTTTATTCTCTGGTGTGTGTATGACAAATGTACGAGTTCTGGTGCAAAGGCATCTGAACAGCATCTTTAGCAGTGTTTAATTGACGTAACAGACTATATTTAATATAAACATACTGTATATAATATGTTTTATGTGCCAGAATACAGTAATAGTCATACTTGCATACCTTCCCTATATGTGGCACAAAAGTAGCTCCCTGTTATATAAACCAAGCTATTTTAGATTCTTCGCATTTGTCCACCATCTAACAAGCAACACTTACGTTATACGTTATGAGTTTTTAATTACTTCCTATGGTAACCTCACAGTCTAATTGTAGTGAAACTGTGGCACTGTGGAAGCTCAAAGACCTCTTTGGCTACTGGCCACCTGGCACACTGTTAAGTGCCCACTCATATCCATGGTCCTAATCGTCCCTCTCTATTTGTTTTGGTACAACTTTCCCACACTTCATCACCCTCCCTCTGCTCTCTACCCTCCTCCACCTGCGGGCAGTGAGGCGGCGGTCTGTGAGGCGGCGGTCTGTGGCGCTCTGTGGCGGTGAGGCAATGGTCTGTGAGGTGGCGCTCTGTGGCGGTGAGGCTGCAGGAGCAGGACCTCTGATCCTGTGGGTGAGCACTTGAGAGGGTCCCTCGGCAATCTGCAGGGTGATCTCCACTCACACGTCTATCCCATCAGCCATCTGCCAGGACCCTTGGGGACTCCATGCCCGAGCTGCGCCCGCCCGCCTGCCTCCCTAACATCCTGTTACTCTGCCTCAGTGAGTTCTCAGACAATATGCTTGGCTATGCAAAAAAAAGTCCAAAAATCTCACTGGGCATGACAGCTGGTGAGAGGTAGAGTTTGGGAACACACCGCTGATAGAAGAGAGCGAGCGGAGAGGAAGGGCAAGAAGTCAAGTGAAGGGATGATTCAAAGGAGTGAAGAAACAAAATAAGAGGCAGACTGACAGCATGCAACCACACACACACACACACACACAAACACACACACACACACACACACAAACACACAGACACACAGACACACACACACACACACAAAAACATACACAAAACACACACACACACACACACAGAACACACACACACACACACATACACAGAACACACACACACGCGCACACACAGACACACACACACACACACTCATACACAGAACACACACACACACACATACACAGAACACACACACACGCGCACACACAGACACACACACACACACACACACACACACACACATACACAGAACACACACACACACACACACACACACACACACACACACACACACACACACACACACACCTTCCTTCCTTCCATGCCCTGGAAGGCTGCTCTGAAACACACCTGCCAGGATCACCAAAATGAAATTCATGAAACCCATGATCAGAAGCACTGCTGGGAACTGGTGCTTTGGAGCTGTGTGCTAAGTCAATTAAGCAGCAAATGACCCTGCAAACAGCGCTGTTACAATGCCGGCGCCACCAACTTGCCTTTAATTCATCATAATTATGACACTAATTGGATCTGATGGTTGATTGCATTCTAACACGTCTTGGAGGTTCACAATGAAAAGTATTCATCAAGGAAAAATCAAGACTAAATCTAGACGTCTTGCACAATGCATGTTGTGTGGTCTCTTTGATGATGAGTACAATAGGCACAATTTGTATCAATAGGTACAACTACTGAAACTGTTTTACTGTAATTACTATTTTGCTTCACAACTGATGCTGATAAGCACTTTCTTAACTATCAAGGGTGTCATGATTATCCAAAATAATATATTCTACTGCTACAGAAAAACTCTCAATTGAATATTTCATGATGGATTCCATATCCTATTTTGGGTCACCGCGAGAGTAGGAATACAATAACATGACATCTTACATGGGTGTTATGAAAGTTATTATGAAAGCCGTCAAATCAATGTTATCACGAGGCAGGTTATCACTGTTACCTTATACCAAGTTGTGGCATTCTCCAGGAGGTGTTGATTTTCATGGTCTTGTAATAGTTGTGATACAGAGAGGTCTTTCTGGTCGGATTAAAAGCTACCACTCGCTCTTTCAAACTACCGTATTGGTCAGGAGCATATTCTTGCAGTTCCATCTGTAAGACCCCGACCCCCCCCCCCCCCAGCCGAGTCAGATGATGCAAAGTCTTCCAATGCTTTACTCATATCTCAGATCTTCCTTGGTCTTTTTTCAAAGGTGCAACAGGTAGCATGTATTCTGCAAGACGAAGGAGAGTTGGGCGGTGGATCAGAGGATGATTTTGATTGAATGCATGTTGCTATGCATGAGAAAGACCCTTAAAGGGCGGGGACACACTATAGAACTGGATTGTGACAGTGACGTGTAGTAAATAGTATTATCTACTGTGGCCCTTAACTTCACTGCTGGCAGGGGGTCATAGAGTATGCTAATGACTGGTTTGCCAATGCACATGTTCTCCTTGTTGGCTGAAGTAGTTACAGATGCAGCATTGATCGCTGGAGGTAATTACTGCAGGGTCAAGGTCGTTAAGAGGAAAATATATGGACCTTCTCAGTGTTCGTGCCATGCATTTATTTTATCCATTATCAATTCATGACCCTATTTATAATTAATCAGTGTTTATCGCTCCAACTGCTAGCATGCATAGCTTCGACAAGGTCTACTTGATCAATTTATCATTTGAGGTAAACTTATAGTTCTCCCAATGGTGGTGGGAAGGTGATTAATAACTAATAAATATGCATAATGTAACTATTAGAGGGAAAAAACATTTAGAGAATATTGCTGTAATGCATTGGACGTGAAGCATGACAGAATGGAAGGATTTTGAATTCATACTGGGTGATGTAATCTATCTAGATGATTGAAATCCTAACTGCCTCTGGATCAGATCTCTGTTTGATCCTGTGACAGATATGAACCAGCCCAGCCCTAAAGCCAGTCAAGTGTCAGCTTGTTTTTGCATTGCCAGATCGCATTCTACGGTATTTCAAGTTTCTTTTTTTTTAGTTTGTTTTTTTTCCCCTTGTGGATTGTAGTTCACAGTCATCAAAATCAAAGTTCTTTCTGCCATTTGCAAAAGATGAAACTGAGCACATTTTCATTATCGGGTGATACAATTAATTAAATTAATTAATTTCCTTTCTGACGCCTGCAGTTTTGGGATAATTACACAATTTGTTGCCATTCAAAATCATTTGTAACATGTTTGCATTCAGGGAACACAGTCAGTATAAAAAATTGATCAGACAAAGTTAAATAATGACTCATTCATTATTGAGATAATTTGCAAATGGGCGAGCTTTGTTTGTGTGTGTGTGCGCACGTGTGTGTGTGTGTCTGTGTGCCTCTGTGTGTGTGTGTGTGTGTGCGTGTGTGTGTGTTTTCTCCTGCTCTGTATTCAGCTGTCACCTGCACGATTTTTGCGGTGGAGAAAAGCAAGTGTGAGCGTTAAGCTTCAGTAAGGGCCAAACTATGCAACGCAGAACCAGCTGAGGGCTTAAATGCTACCTGCGTATACTTTGTAAAACAAGAGAAGAAATCCCTGGAAACACGGGGAAAATATACATCAAAGTCCGCTGCAAATAAGCCCTCTCATTGTACTTTTAAGATTTTTGAGACACGCTCCATTGATGTGCTTTTCAAAGGCAATCTAAGCCCCCGCTAACCATCTCCCCTGTGTCCCCTATTCCAGGGGGGACGAGGGAACAGAGGTGGACTTAGGCACTGTTCAAATCTCAGTCCAACCCTAATCACTGCACTGCCATCAAGGACAACCCAAGGTGACATTTGGGTGCCTAGCGAGCAAGCATGCGGTCCAAAATCACATATGGTATATAGGTACACTTCATATCTTCTAGGTACAATCACATATGGTATAGGTACACTTCATATCTTCTAGGTTAAATCACATATGGTATATAGGTACACTTCATATCTTCTAGGTTAAATCACATATGGTATATAGGTACACTTCATATCTTCTAGGTTAAATCACATATGGTATAGGTACACTTCATATCTTCTAGGTTAAATCACATATGGTATATAGGTACACTTCATATCTTCTAGGTTAAATCACATATGGTATATAGGTACACTTCATATCTTCTAGGTTAAATCACATATGGTATATAGGTACACTTCATATCTTCTAGGTTAAATCACATATGGTATAGGTAAACTTCATATCTTCTAGGTTAAATCACATATGGTATAGGTACACTTCATATCTTCTAGGTTAAATCACATATGGTATAGGTACACTTCATATCTTCTAGGTTAAATCACATATGGTATATAGGTACACTTCATATCTTCTAGGTTAAATCACATATGGTATATAGGTAAACTTCATATCTTCTAGGTTAAACATTGCTTGTACATGGACATAACCAGTGAGACTGGAGATTAATCAATCAATCCATTTAGTCTAAAGTATTCTGAAGCTGATTGACCCAGACTATAGCATACTACAATTTTCAAAACCTATAATTTTGTATTTATCACAGGAAAAGAAACAAACACACACACACACACACAAACACACACACACACACACAAACACACACACAAACACACACACACACACACACACACACACACACACACACACACACTAGGGTTGCAACTAATGATTATTTTGATAGTCAAACAATCTATTGATTATTGAAACGAATAATCTACTAATTGCACAATTACTCAATGGCTCTTATTTACCTTTTGATTAGAAAATGATTAGAACTAATTCAATGAGGGAAGTTGATGGTCTAAATATAAATTGTATATAAAAACTCCTAATGTGAAGTAACACAGCTTCTAACATTGACATTAGCTAGGCTATCTAGCTAAATACGTTAATGAGATGAGTCTCGAGTGATGAGTCTGCATCATCCGGAGATCCAACATGCCATGTTTCAGATGCTTCAACTTCAGATGCTTGAGCACAACTGTGCTCCCATGCCAAGCAAGGTCAGCTTTGCTAATGTTGTAGTTCACAAACTTCTTGGCAGTTAAGAGTGAAATGCTGCCAGACTTTTGAGTTCTTTGGCCGTTAATGGCTTGCGATCGCTATTGTTCAATCCAGTAAAGCATCATAGCTCACATGTCTGAGCCTTCAGAGGTAGCTCAAAAAACATGCGATGATGTCACCAATGAATCGACAATTGAATTAGTTGGTAAACAATTTGGTCAACGATTTTGGTCGACTATGTTGATTATTCGTTGCATCCCTAACACACACACACACACACACACACACACACACACACACACACAAACACACACACGCACACACACACACACACTAATCTCAAATGTTCACATCCTTGTATGCTTTAACTTTGTCCATTAAGAGTATTATATGAATGATAATGACGCATAATTACCAATGCGGCCCACTTGGGAACAACAACAGCTTGCCTATTATATAATACAGTCATCTCCGGCTTGCGACTAAAACACGGTGGAGATGGAATGCCTTCTAGAGCGCTTTGAAGTCAATGTGTGAATAGAATTGTTATCCCTGGGCAGAGACAATAAATGTCAGCAGACCTCTCGGCTGGGCGCAGAGCATTTCCAAAAAGCAGTGCATATCAAGTGCTGCGCCACGGAAATGCAACGTGACAAAGTGCCCATTGAGGCGAGATTATGGCATAAAATAGCGACAGCCCAGCGGTTCACTCAAAGCCAGCCTTGGTGAGAATGAATTTCAAAAGCATCATTTCCATACCCCAGTATGTATTTGCGTCGTCCACCAGGAGTCTCTTTCATCTCCTCCAATGACTTATCAGACAGTATTTACTGCGTCGTCAACAGCGGGGGACCTCTAGCTCCCAACAGGGGCAATATACAGCTGCTGAGACACTTACGCTGAGCAGAAAAAACACACACGGATGCCTCATGCCCAAGGGGTTTTATGAGGTCTTGAAAGAACAACGACTCACATGTGGATATTCACCCGTCTATATGCGCTGGTTTGGGCTCTGAGTGTCGTGTTTACGTATTGGACATAAACACGACAAAAACATTGCTTTTCCTTTTGAAATGCTAATGTTTGTATTCAAAGTAAATCACAGTGGGTAAAGTATCAGTGTGTGACAGCAATGTGGTGTTCTTGCTTAGAGGCATGACATGACAAAACGCGTTGATTAGATTAACTATTGATATTCATCAACAAGGACAAACATGCGCCTTAGTTAATCAACGATTCAATATGTATCCGTTGTTTTTAGCTGCTATGCCACTGCGATTCATGGGGACCCACTCTCACCACTAGTACAGACTAGAACTTTGAACGTCAACACACACCAACCTTCAACTCGACAGTGTGAGAGCGACTGTGAATGCTGTTCCACAGAGCCGCAGACTCTGCTTTGAACACTCTGGTATGACACGGCATCCTTTGAGCTGTGTGGAACTTGATTTGCTTCTTTTGTTGCCGTTGTCAGCTGGCTTTTGTGCTTTTAAAGGAGCAGGCCGAGCGCTCCAGTGACCATGAACATGTGTGAACTGCAGGCAGCCGGGGAACT
>NC_045157.1:4401563-4411563 GCF_900700415.2 Clupea harengus
CACACACACACACACACACACACACACACACACACACGCACACACACACACACACACACACACAGATGAACAGAACTCTCATGAGTCAACAGAGTATCAAGATCTGACAATAGATAACTTCAAGTATGACAGCCAAACAGACTACATGCTAAATATGAATCAACACTCAGCACCATCTGAAATGTTAAGTGCACCATTGAGATTTTGTACGTCGCTGTTTAATGGTGGAAGCCCTGTGCTCTGAAATAATGTTACTTAGCTTGCTTACATTCACAAGCGCCTATAAGTGAGTCGGATGCCACAAACAGATTGGAATGAATAGGGTAAGAGAATGTGGGCAGTTATTGCAGCAAATGTCATTGCCTACTTTGTCTTTGCAACTCAAAAAAGGCTGTAGTCGTGACCGCAGAGTGTTCTAAGGTCATGCCTTCCCAAAGAGAACAGGAGACTGACGCAGTTCACCAGAATCCGTCTCGTTTTAAAAAACAAACCAAAAATCGGGGCCTGCAATTCTTTAGCACAGCATTTTGAAGACAAAGGAGTTTATGGAGTGGTGACGGAAATCATTGATATGCAGCAAGGCAATGGCATAAGAAAATCACCTTTTGCGTGGTCTAGATAAACAGCGGGCAGCAAGGTTTGCATAATGGTGTCCCTCTCCATAGCGCTTCTCAGCTGTGACTCACCTCCCCCCGCTCTCCGAGTGTCATCTTTCTGATGGGGTCATTCTGTCTTCATTCTTGCTTTCTGCTCTCTCAATCAAACCAGAGACACATGAAGAGTAGCCATTCCCTCGCTGCGGCAGACTGGGTTATTTCTCGGATGATTTCAGACTTTTCAGTCTTTTATGTGAGTAAACATCAATGCATATTAAGAATAAATATTACTAGAGTACACTAATAAATAAAACATTGTTATTGATCTGCACTTCTAGTTAATGTAATTACAGTGATATTTGTTTAATTGCAATTTGGCTGTAAAAAAAACAACTTCATGTTTACACTGTTTATGTTTAAAAGAATCAATGTCTGTAAATTATTCCAATTTATCTTTCTTTAGGACGGACACTGTTCTTCTCTGTTTCTGTTCTCCCTTTGTGAGATATTGCTGTAAAATTGCACCATAGCATCAAAAAATCTCTGCGGGTCAAAGGACAGAAATAAATATTCCAATTAATGTCTCATTATTAATTTGTCTGGTCCAAAGCCCTTATTATGTACAATGGGGAAAACAGTGGGGAGCTCCTATCTGTAATTCAACAGCCCTTTTTAAACAATTAACCACCACTGATGTGTGTGTGAGTGTGTGTGTGTGTGTGTGTGTGTGTGTGTGTGTGTGTGTGTGAGAAAGAGAGAGTGTGTGTGTGCGTGGGTGTTTGTGTGTGTGTGTGTGTGTGTGTGTGTGTGTGTGTGTGTGTGAGAGAGAGAGAGAGAGATTGTGTTTGTGTGTGTGTGTGTGTGTGTGTGTGTGTGTGTGTGTGTGTGTGTGTCTATGCGTGTGTGTGTGTGTGTGTGTGTGTGAGTCTATGTGTGTGTGTGTGTGTGTGTGTGTGTGTGTATGTGTGAGTGTGTGTGTGTGTGTGTGTGTGTGTGTGAGTCTATGTGTGTGTGTGTGTGTGTGTGTGTGTGTGTGTGTGTGTGAGTGTGTGTGTGTGTGTGTGTGAGTGTGTGTGTGTGTGTGTGTGTGTGTGTGTGTGTGTGAGTCTATGTGTGTGTGTGTGTGAGTCTATGTGTGTGTGTGTGTGTGTGTGTTTGTGTGTGGTGGCCACTCCTGTGCCACTGTCTCTGAAAGGCTGGAACTGATCCTGACTGACAGGGTGGCGAGAGTGGAGAGCAGCAGTCTCTGGCCCAACATGCCCCAGGCCATGGCTGCACTAAAAGGCCATGATACATATTACATGGCGCAGGGTGCACTGACGCGCTCACTTCCTTCCATTTCTATAGTTCTATAGTTCTAGTCCATTTAGTTAGTTCATTTCTAGTTATTTTGGCTATTCTGTCTTAGAAAAAAAGGTTCTTTAGATTATCTGCTTAGAAGAATCCATAAACATTCCGCATAGAACCCATTAGAACCTGATGTAATAGTCTTTATTATCTTTATTTTCTGATGATGGAAATCACCTTAACTGCCATTCAGTGCGTTGTTGTATTGGCAAGGTTCACACTTTTGCCACAAATCTTTCCGATAAGATTTCTTCCAGGGTTGTTTGAAAGGTAATCGGACCAAAATATTTGGAGAGGTGATGTTTGGAGAAGGTTCAGGAACCTTTTAGATGAACCTGCTGTTCCTGTCAGCCCTGCCGATACAGAAATCTGCATTAATACAGATACTATATATAATAATGATAATAATAATAATAATACAGCATTAATACTGGCAGTGTTACACACAATAATAGCCATGAAAGTAACACCACATACAGTATACCTTGAGGGAAAGTTCCTTAAGCATTCAGTCATGTGCCTACAAAATGGCAGGAGAAGCCCTCAGAGATGGCCAGCCAGACTCTCCCTTCTCTGACATGGGGTACCCCTCAGAGATGGCCAGCCAGACTCTCCCTTCTCTGACATGGGGTATCCCTCAGAGATGGCCAGCCAGACTCTCCTTTCTCTGACATGGGGTACCCCTCAGAGATGGCCAGCCAGACTCTCCCTTCGCTGACATGGGGTACCCCTCAGAGATGGCCAGCCAGACTCTCCCTTCGCTGACATGAGGTACCCCTCAGAGATGGCCAGCCAGACTCTCCCTTCGCTGACATGGGGTACCCCTCAGAGATGGCCAGCCAGACTCTCCCTTCGCTGACATGGGGTACCCCTCAGAGATGGCCAGCCAGACTCTCCCTTCTCTGACATGGGGTAGGCTCTTAGTGATGCATGAGGTGAATGAATGAGAGAAAGAGGAACTTGGATGGAATTAAGTTGTGACATTCCCTCATATTAATACAAAGTCCATTGAAAAGTGGATTGAGAGTGAGAGGCGAGTATTGCCATGGGAGGAGAGGAGAAGAGGGATTGAATGACCAAAAGCTTCAAACTGCTGCACAAAAAGTGGCAGCAGGTATGTGTGTTTGTGTAATTTTCCTCTGAAATTGTAGATAATTGGAGGGAAAATAGCCACCATCACTTCAAATGGAGTTTGCAAGCGACTCAAAATAAAAGTGCTCTGGTGTGGCCAATTGTGATGACTACAGTTCAAACAATTATCTAGATTAACTGCAGCTGTATTAATGATTGCCAAAAAATGTGTTTTTTTCAGTCATAAATGTAATAATAAAAAAAAAAAAACTGAAACATTCAGAGTAAAACATTTGCAAGCAAATTGGACTGCTTTAGTCATGACAATGTTCTTTCCAAAGCCTTCAGTCAAAGTGCAGTGAAAGACAAGTTCTGTTTACATCACAACGCACCAATCACCTGGTGGGCTTTCTCTGAGGAGGATCTCTACACGTAAAACCAAACATCCACTCAGTATGTCAGTTTACACACTGCAGATACAGGATATAGAATCTCTACACGTAAAACAAGACATCCACTCAGTATGCCAGTTTAACGCACTGCAGATACAGGATATAGAATCTCTACACGTAAAACAAGACATCCACTCAGTATGCCAGTGTAACGCACTGCGGATACAGGATATAGAATCTCTACACGTAAAACAAGACATCCACTCAGTATGCCAGTACAGTGTAACGCACTGCAGATACAGGATATAGAATCTCTACACGTAAAACAAGATATCCACTCAGTATGCCAGTTTACACACTGCAGATACAGGATATAGAATCTCTCTACACGTAAAACCAAACATCCACTCAGTATGCCAGTTAAACGTACTGCAGATACAGTATATAGAATCTCTACACGTAAAACAATACATCCACTCAGTATGCCAGTGTAACGCACTGCGGATACAGGATATAGAATCTCTACACGTAAAACAAGACATCCACTCAGTATGCCAGTGCAGTTTAATGCACTGCAGATACAGGATGTAGATATAAAGACACAGCAGCAGTGTGTCACTTGAGGAAGCTGAGGACAACAGGAATTTGGACATGGCTGTGTGTATCTTTACTTTATGATACGGAGGATTACAGAGTACCAGAGTCACAGTGAAAATAAAAGGTAGTGCACATAATGAAAATGGCAATATAATAACATGACATTATCACGTCTCATGTCATTTCATTCTGAGGAAGCTTGGCTGGAAGAGTCGACACTAAAGAAATATGACCAAACCTCCACTAAGGCGGTCTGCACAAAATAAACCAGTGGAAATACATGAGATGTAACATAGTGACGTCAATCAGAAGATGAACGTGTGACAAAGGAAGCTTCCACGGCCACTTAAGTGAAAACTCTGAATGGACCCGCACAGAAATTGACGATGTGCCCCAAAAAATCCTTTAAGTCGATTGTACTCTGTCACATACATTGATTACTGAAGTGTCCTAATGCGCTCCGTATTCCCTAATGTTAGAGAGGCAACAAAACCCAAAGCATTTGTGGATGTTATTAGCGTCCTAATGCCCATAGCAAGGTGTGTGCGTGTGCGTGCGCGCGCTCGTTCGGTCTAATGGCTCCGTCGCTCCCAGATGGTCGTCGCTGCATGGTGGCGGAGAACCAGGCCGAGTGCCAGCAGGGGCGAGGGTGAAAGAGCCCACCACCGCCACGGTGCCAAGGTCATTGTTCTTGTGGACCACCACCGCCACGGTGCCAAGGTCATTGTTCTTGTGGACCACCACCGCCACGGTGCCAAGGTCATTGTTCTCGTGGACCACGGAGGAGACCTCTGCAGATCTGTGAGCGCTGACAGTGGTGATTCACCTGCGCGTCCTGGTGAAGTTATTATTTAAGTTTGCGAAGTGCATCCAGTCCTTGACGGATCAACTCTGTCTCCCGTCTTGCGCAACTCTCTCCTTCAACCTTGCTGAGGTGTTTTCTGGAAAGCCTGTGATAGCGAAAATCTCTCAGAAGACAGCACAGCCCACCTGAAGTCTTTGGGAGCTTCGCCAGTGAGATAAAAAGGTTCTCTATGTGTTTTATATATATATATTTATTTATTTTATTTTACTTTTTTTATGTTTTTTCATAGCTGTGTGGCTTGCCAAGAAACATTTCTGTTTACAGCAGAGGAAGAGCTTCTCCTTGTATGCTTCTCTAGCTCTTAGGTTACTGCTTTGTTTTCTCTCTCTCTCTCTCTCTCTCTCTCTCTCTCTCTCTTTCTCAGTGCTTGCCAGCAGATCTCTCGAGAGGCAGTTATGGGAATTACTGCCTTTAAATCAATCATTAGGAAAGTTGATGAGACTTAAAGTGAACTTACACTGAGTGAGTGCCTGTTAGTAACTCTAAATATGATCATTATACAACGTTTTCCACTTTGGTGCTAGTTTAACTGCTCAACATCATACTGTTTTGTCGTTTGTTTTAGGCTGCTGTACATCTGACTTGAGTGAATAAAACATTCCGCCTGTTTTACGTACGTAGCCATGGTGACCCTAAACACATCTGCCGAGGGGGCCACTTTCATTAGCACCTGTTCAAACAGCGAGAAAGACAAATGTGAAAACTCATTGCTGGCTGTCATTTGTGATTCAGACTGGGATATGTAGGGAAGAAGTCAATAGAACCAGCTGAATAGAACTGTAATTGTATTCGCAGAGCTTTGATCACCCAGGGTTCAAATGATAAGTAAACAATTCTGGTTGAAGTTGACCCTTGAACTTATAAAAAAAGAGGCAAGAATGTAATATGTATAAAGAGTAATTCCAACCAAATTACTAAGGTGCACTTGGACACAGGGCATGCCGTTGGCAGCGAAATAATGAAGCACATTCTTTTGAATAGGGCCTGGCCATGCTCAAAGCGCCTAGAGGCAATACAATAAGATGTGAACAAAAAAGGTGTTAAAGGTCTTTATCAAGATGAATTAGCCTATGCAAGATCAGAGCCCCATCTTTTGCAGAAACATCTGCTCTGTGCAAAAGTATTGTTCCCACCCCAGGGGTGGAGATCAATTCATTACATCTAATTTCGATATAAAAATGTGTGACTAACATTGTCTTATATGGTGTCAGTATTTCAAAAAGGAGTATGAATAAATCATATAAGGTTCTAGATACGAAAAAAATACAACTTAAAATCATGCCGTTTTTGAAATTTGTTCAGTTTAGCTTATCAGAAAGAAAGAGGCAGAAGTGGATTAACCTGTTTCCTCCAATGGACATATACTACCATGAAATGTCACTGCTAAAGCCTTAAACATAGGCATTGGTCGTGGTGAATATGAAGCTGCGAGGTAAGTTGAACGCGAATGGCGCCATGCCCTGCCAGAGGAAGCCTGCAGGGGGCGACTGCCAGCCTTTCTCCTCAGACACTATTGTGGGGTTGAGGGCAGCAACATTAAGATATCATGACATATTCCTGAGTCCCAAGTCAGGAAAACTGTAAGAGGAATGCAAGGAAGGGTTGATCAAAGGCAGAGCTGGATCATCTCTTCGTCTAGGCCCAGGGTAATGAATGAATGATGTAGACTTTTACCCAAACTGCTATATCTTTCAAATTCACTGCTCAACTCCATACTGCTGAGGCAAGAATCCTTATTCATAGTACTTTTCCTGTTCATATAGCTCAGACGAACAAAAAGTAGAACATGTTACTAAGTGGATGACACGCTCCTTCAATTGTGTGATGTTGTTACTGAGGGGCTCTTCTGTTGGATGTACTCCATGCACACATGGCACTCAGGAAGTTACAGTCAGCGCACTGTCTGAACACCCCCTCCCTCCCCTCCCCTCCCCAACCCCCCTGCTGTTGAGCGTCAGGAACAAAGGTGGGTGAGGCAGACATAAATAGAGGGGGTCATGCAATGTTAATGCACCTTAACTAGTCCCTGCTGAGTAATTCCATAGAGCAGGGGGGCTGCTTGCGACATCGGGTTCATGTGATCATTATCTCAGTGTGACTAAGCATAGTTTTCATGATGGTTAAGCGGCTCCACCTGGCTGGCTGCTCCACTTCGAATGGTTCCAGCGGTGGAGTGATGCATCAGTGTTAGAATGTTATTATTAAAGTGTGTAATAGCTTCGCTTAAAGAGCACCAAGCCCTGGAGATTTGTTCAAATGGAAATATGAAGCCAATACTTACACTCCAGTGCTCATACATCCAGCATGAAATGTTCTAGGTACATTTTGTTGAAGTGATAATATGCTATATACATAAAACTACATGAACTTGCAGAAGCATTTAGCATTTAACTGCTGCATATTGTAGCGCGGCCAGTCAGGTCTGAGGTTATGTTCCTCATGGCCAGTCAGGTCTGAGGTTATGTTCCTCACGGCCAGTCAGGTCTGAGGTTATGTTCCTCATGGCCAGTCAGGTCTGAGGTTATGTTCCTCACGGCCAGTCAGGTTTGAGGTTATGTTCCTCATGGCCAGTCAGGTCTGAGGTTATGTTCCTCACGGCCAGTCAGGTCTGAGGTTATGTTCCTCATGGCCAGTCAGGTCTGAGGTTATGTTCCTCATGGCCAGTCAGGTCTGAGGTTATGTTCCTCACGGCCAGTCAGGTCTGAGTTTATGTTCCTCACGGCCAGTCAGGTCTTCACATCGCTCCTGCTGACCTGAGAGACCTCTGCACCACCGATTGACAGCCAGGGGTCTCTACCTTGGGGCCGCAAGCCAAAGAGGTCGCCGCATCGCATCACCATGGCAGCCACTCAGCAGGGGCCACTAACGGCCAGGGGTCTTCTGTATCGCTGCCATTGGCCAGAGGGGCCCACAGCATTGCCATTATGGCCAGGGATCTATTGCGTCGTTGCCATGACAACTGGGGGTCTATTGCATCGTCGCCATGGCGGCCGGGGGTCTATTGCATCGTTGCTGACAGCGAGGCTCTCAGGCTCAGAGGCTCAGCGTTCCTGCTACTCGGCTGAGGGTCCTCTGTGTCACTGTGATCGTCAGGAGACCCCCCCCCCCCTGCCACCGGGCTGTGGCCTTAACGTTTCAGAGACAGTTGCTCCTGGCGGGCCTGTGACCTCTGACCTGTACCGTGCTATGAGCTCATACTGGGTGTGTGGAGGTGCCAGGAGTCACCGGTCCTGCTGGTCTCACCAAGAGCCTAAAGGCTGTGTCGGACCGGTCCTTATGGTCTCTCCATGAGCCTAAAGGCTGTGTCGGACTGGTCCTGCTGGTCTCACCATGAGCCTAAAGGCTGTGTCGGACTGTATCCTGTCTTGCGTGTCTGCTCCAATGTCCCTGGGACTTGTGTTTGTGGTTGCTGACAGCTAACCATTTAGGGGGGCTGTGTAGCAGGGCTGTCTGCTCCTGTGCTTGTGGTCAGTGCACCCATAATTCCATGCTGGAATTCCATGTTGTTGTAGGGTGTAATGTGGAATTCTATGTGTAATCTTATGTTAAGCATGCCCGTGTGTATCTTCTGTTAGTGATTAGGAGTCTGTGTGTTATGAGTGAAGCCTCATGTAGTTTCCTCATGTTTAAGCGTCTGTGTCCACCCTTATCCAGTAGACTGTGCCTGTGTATAACACACAGAGCCTTTCCCTCGTTCTGTGTCAGCTGTCCTCCGTCTGAATAAACGGTGTGCCAGAGACAAGCCTTGAATCCGCCCGTCGCTACAACATGTTAGCGACAAAGTCTTTATATACAGTTCATTTGATTAGTTGCTCATTAAAAACAAAAACAAATGTGTATGATGCTCATGGAATATGATGTCTGCTGTCCAGACAACATCACTCTAACTGATGTCTCATATCTTTCGTCATCTGTGAAATATAATATACGCCAGTATAACTCCTTGCTATGGATTTTGACCAAGAGAGCACCATTGGTGTCAAATAATGAGAGCACCATTGGTGTCAAATAATAATAAAATCAAATACATTTTATTCTCACATTTTCTCAAATCATTGCGTAAGTGTTCTAGCTGTGGAGTGTGAGGCTTCATAATGTGAAAAGGTCCTTGGTATGGAGGTTACAGCCTGTCTCCTAAATACCACAGAGAGAAGCGTGGGCTTCTATGAGGGGATGAGGGGAATTCAGTGACATTTTGAAACCCACTATATTCACTCTACTCTATTCAAAAGAGTGCGATGAATATAAAACACAGCGAGGGGCAGAGAGGAAGGACCGTCACACTTGAGTGAACACAGCAAAGTCTAGCCAGACACTCAAAATCGTAAGCGCTTCATAAAGGCAGAGAGTATTTTTTGGCGATAAAATCAGGCTGAGCACTGGCTAGCACAGTCAATCTTTGCCCACCATTACAGTTTTATGGAATGGGCAAAGTTGATTTGATGATACGTCCACTCTTATAATTACTTGTGCATCTGTGAGTTGGACCAAACTGGTTCTTGCAG
This sequence comes from Clupea harengus, assembly GCF_900700415.2. Lineage (NCBI taxonomy): Eukaryota > Metazoa > Chordata > Actinopteri > Clupeiformes > Clupeidae > Clupea > Clupea harengus. The sequence goes on from NC_045157.1 coordinate 4,410,937, forward strand.
GTTTTTCTTTCAACAGTTTGTAGTCATGCTCCATCAATCAGGCTGAATCAAGACAAATCTTGATCTTGAAGTCCGTGCAGGATCAGAACCGGATCTGGACTACCTCTAGGGTGGATCTGGACTTCCTATAAACTGGATCTGGACTACCTCTAAGCTGGATCTGGAGTACCTCTAAGGTGGATCTAGACTACTTTTAAGCTGAATCTGGACTACTTTTAAGCTGGATCTGGATTGCTGGTGAGGGTCCCCAGCGTCGTTTGTAAAAATAAATAGACAAGAGTGGTCCCAGAGGGAGAGACAGAGGGAGGGAAAGAGAAAGAGAGAAAGGTGACACGCTCTCTCTCTCTCTCTCTCTCTCTCTCTCACTCTCATTCGCTCTCTCTCTCTCTCTCACTCTCATTCTCTCTCTCTCTCTCTCTCTCTCTCTTTTACTCTCTCTCAATCTCTCTCTCTCTCTCTCAGTCTCTCTCTCTCTCTCTGTGAATGCAGAGATGCCATAATTGCTGTTGGCCTGAGGGGAGGCAGTGAGTCATCAGGTGCTATGTGTCAGAAAGCACCGGGTTGAGGTGTCAGCCTCAGTGCAGATCTGTGCCCGGCTCATGCCATGTCACACTCCAGAGCGCACAG
>NC_045157.1:4416563-4429063 GCF_900700415.2 Clupea harengus
AATCTCTTTTGACACATATACTATGTGTTTGGTTAAGCTTGACCTTTGACCTAATGTAGTGCATACCAAAAGTATATCTGTCTATATATATATTTATATATATACTGTATATATTTATAGATAAACATATATCAGTATATATATATGCTTTCAACACAGGGTCTCTGTTTTTCCGGCCTGCAAAATGACATCATAATTCAGTCTGTGTGTGTGTGTGTGTGTTTATGTGTGTGTGAATGCATGTCTGTGTGTCTGTGTGTGTATGTGTTTATGTGTGTGTGAATGCATGTCTGTGTGTCTCTGTGTGTGAGGAAGGGAGAAGAGGGAGAAAAGGGAGAGGAAGATCGAGAGGTTGAGATATATTATTATGGTGTTATCCTGATGTGTTGTTATCGTGTTGCTGGGAGTTTAGTCAGGGCCTTCAGACTGGAGGAGGGCAGAGGGCTCGGACAGAACAAACATAAATACGCCTGGCCTGTGCTCCCCGAACACACAGCAAATGAAAAATGACCACGTTTACAGAGCGCCCGACTCTGCTGGCTGTTTAGTCTAGCGGTCTGCCAACGGTCTCAGAGAGACAAAACTCAGAGGTGTGGGTCTGCTCCTTTTATTCACACCAGTGTGCGTGTGTCCGGCAACGTTAAACAAACATTTAAAGAACAACAGTCAATAGTTAAGCTAGACGATTCCATTATGAACATTAAAGAACAACTAACCCGAGAGTATCACAATGTATTCAATATGCTTACTCTTGCACAAGGCAATTTTGCATGGTCAGAAGGGAAATAGCTGGCATATACCTGACTGGTAATTGAATGGTTTATTAACTGAAACGCTACGTACACGGGACACGCCGATTGTACAATTTCACACAATTGGCTCTGATAAAGCATTCATGAAATATCCAGAAATATTTTGTCATGAGTTTATGTCTTTTGGCTTATATTCTCATCTGACCCACTCTTACACAAAGATTTATAGGGAATTAATGGATATATCCTATTTTTAAAATGGATGGCCAAATACATTTGGGTTTACACTTCTCGGTGTTTGAGCTCGGCATTAAAGACACTTCTTTCTACAGCCTTCTGTCATGGTTAATATTTTTAAACTACTTAATGTAGAATCTGCTGTGATTAAATATCTCCCTACTGTGAGATGATCTGAATAAAGCCTTTGAGTCCCTCAGAATTTTAATTATGATTTTTTTTTTTTGTCCTGTTGCTTCGGCTCTCACACTGAACCCAAAGCGTCTGCTTTCTGCATCCATTTTTAGAGTCCATCATGGATGACTGCAATCGAAAGACAATGTTTTGTTTGATAATCAACAAGAAGTGTGCAGATGTCCTCTTTCCTCATGCAAAAAGAAATGAGGCGTATAGGGAACCTGGCTCTCATGCTGAGCGTATTTCTCATGAAGCTTGTTTTCCCTTCTGACGATAGATTGGAGACCTCTTTTTACACACGAGTGCCGTAGTGATTTAAGGGTGCTAATTGATGTGAAAGAAGGGAAAAGCACTCATGAACATTTGCCTTTCTGCACAGAGGAAAATGAAAACACCCTTTATTGTGAGTTTTTACACAGTGCCCTCTCGCAACCAACTGACAGGGGCCTGTTTTTTCTATGGTATAAAGCAACTTTGCATTCTTGTTGTGTGTGTGTGTTTGCGCGCGTGTGTGTGCGTGTGTGTGTGTGTGTGTGTGTGTGTGTGTGTGTGTGTGTGTGTGTGTGTGTGTGTGTGTGTGTGTGTGTGTGTGTGTGTGTGTGTGTGTCTGTGTAGGTGTGTGTGTGTGTCTGTGTAGGTGTGTGTGTCTGTGTGTTTGTGTTTTGTGTGCAAAAATGTGTGTGTGTGTTGTGTGTCCAGGAGTGTGTGTGTGTGTGGAGTACACTCTGAAATGTCCTCACCCCAGTGAAAACTGGAATTGCAAGGCCCAGGTGCACCACGTTCTCTTAAAATAGCTGGATGTGGGTGGATGACCTGATTTGACCTTTAACCTTTGACCTCACGTGGAAATGGTCTACTGAAGTGATCTGATTGGTGAACCCACCTTTACAGCCTTGTGGAGTTCTGAGTTCTGATTGGTTCATTGAAGCATTCATGAGGAAGGTATTTCTGAATAGCATACGACTAAGCTGCATATGAAACAAAAGCAACTGGTATTTGTTACGCTGCCAGCATGGGGTACTAGTGGACGAATGTGGAAGGTGCTTTGGTGTTACATTAGTAATGAAACCCATTCATTATAACATTTACATGTGAATACATTTCAGATCTCTTGTTAATGTTATATATTTAACAAGTACGAATAAAGATGGCGGATAGTGTTAAAGACATAACAGCCAGTCAGTCAGTGTTGCAAAATACTCCCTTTTTACCTTATTTATTATTTTGACTATTTAGCCACTACCAGCTTCCAACCACCACTGGTTAATGAACTCATTCAATATTTTACCCAGTAAACTGGTGAAGTGTAGTTTATTATTTCTTTAAAATTATTTTTAAGAAAAACCTGACTTCAAAATCATTGGTAATGTTTGAAAGGGGAGAATCAGGTTAATAACCGTGTAGTTACACTGTAATAACTAAGGATTATGATGACAAGCACACAGCAGGATTACATTCAAACCTCACAGACGGTCTTCGGACTGGTTTCACAGAATTGTGCCTAAAAGGCAAATCATTTCATTTTAACACTCTCGTATGAGCTGAGAACACGAGAGTAAAGAAGGAATCATAGCAGGCCTCATTTCTTGGTCCTTATTGGGTCAAGGAATACGTGGAGAGTATATGTGTCTTTACCCAGCATGTAGTCCTTAAAAAATAGCTTTAGTCATAACTTTACAAATGGTCAGAAATCTCCAATGTCAGGAAATGGACGTATTGAGGGACGTGCCTTGAACAGGATTTCCGTCTCACTGCCTTTTAAGAGAGGTTTAGAGGAATTATCTTGTTGGGCAGCATAGGGCCCTTTCCGGGTTTGTGTGACATTGATCATATTAGCTCAGCCATGGAGTGGATTAGTGGGACCAAGAGACAGCAGATGCCGCTAACAGGCGAGTGTGTGTGTGTGTGTGTGTGTGTGTGTGTGTTTGTGTGTGTCTGTGTGTGTGTGTGTGATAGGCTATCTGTGCTCCCATGCCCCGCTGGTTGCTGGCGCCAACAGGTCAAACAGCATAACAGATGGGGATGTTAGTTATTTATTTATAACTTCCTTTGTTCTTTGTCTACGTCAGAAGTGTGTTTTGAGGCTGTTTCTATCTGTGTGTGTGTGTGTGTGTGTGTGTGTGTGTGTGGTGTGTGTGTGTGTGTGTGTGAGTGTGTGTGTTTGTGTGTGTCTGTGTGTGTGTGTGTGTGTGTGTGTGTGTGTGTGTTTGTGTGTGTGTGTGTGTGTGTCTGTGTGTGTGTGTGTGTGTGTGTGTGTGTGTGTGTGTGTGTGTGTGTGTGTGTGTGTGTGTGTGTGTGTGTGTGCGGGTGTGTCTGTGTGTGTGTGTGTGTGTCTGTGTGTGTGTCTGCGTGTGTGTGACAAAGAGAGAGAGAGAGAGAAAAGAAGTAGAGCATAAACAAGTGATCTGGTGACAAGTAAAACAAGGTTAGTGTCATATGGCTGAAGAGGCATTTAGGTATTCACTATCTAAACCCTTACGGTGCAAACCCATGACACAGTTACGAGCGACGCGATATTCTAAAACCATGCATTTCAATGGGAGCCAATCCACTGTGACGTAGACCGATAAAAGTTGGAAAAGGTTGAATCCTATGCAAATGAGGAGCGATTTTCATGACGCGTCGCTGTCATGGGTTTGCACCGTAATGCTGCCACTGTGCTTGATCAAATCACCATCACTGTTTCAGGAGCTACGTTCCCACAATGCTTTCATTTGCCTTATTTGTTTTGGGTATCTGCAGTAATTAACTCTATTATGATGTGTTAAGCGGTGGTCAGAGTCCATTGGCTCCAGTTTGGAGGTGACACTGATGTTGGGTCCATCAGTCTGAGCTCACATGCTGTCTGGGATGACAGATCCCTCAGTAGGTTCATCTGTCATCTACAAGGCCTGGGTGGTACTGTTGAATGTGTGTGTGTGTGTGTGTGTGTGTGTGTGTGTGTGTTGTGCGCGTGTGCGTGTGCGTGTGCATGTGCGTGTGCGTGTGCGCGTGCGCGTGCGTGTGCGCGTGCGAGTGGCGTGTGTGCGTGTGCGTGTGTGTGTTTAGTTTTTTTTAACTGAAATGTCGAATTTGCACATTAAAGGTCCTGGAGTAGAACTTATCTGGCATCATCTGAAGATCAGCATTTTAAAAATACAAGCAGAAAATGGCCCACTGGAAGACAGCTGTGCAACTGTGTGTGTGTGTGTTTATGTGTGAGTGTGTGTGTGAGAGAGAGAGAGAGAGAGAGAGAGAGAGAGAGAGAGAGAGAGAGAGAGAGAGAGAGAGAGAGAGAGACTAAATATCCGTGACTAAAAGACATGTCCACGCTTTTGCCTACACCTTGATCTGCTTCATCCTGAGTGCTGAATTTGCATTGTGCTGCACGAACTCTGTTAGCCGCCGGGGGTGTAAGCGTCGATCGCGGAGGCAAAGGTTCCCGCGCCCCACAGGCAGAGTGAGATCCAGCCAGTCAGCACAGAAGAGGGTTCATGCTCTAAAGACAGACAGATGTCAGGTCAGACTCCCATGCACAGCTCTTAAAAGACTCAAGATTCATCTCCGCAGGCGCTGATGTGCTTTGGGGAGTGTCGTGTAACCTACTTGTTCCAAGATGAATTTACACACACACTTACATACACTTATACACACACACACACACACTCACGCTGGTGCAGACACAAACCCACACAGACACCTACTTACATTCATGTAAGATTCAACAACACACATTCGACCAAGACTTCATCCAGACTTCAGGTCTGTATGCTCAATCCCAGTGTTCCCTGTTGTCTTGAATGGTCATGTAGAAGGACCACACTTTCTCACGACACACAGTACAAATGAATCACCTCTACATATACATAACGACAACATCTGGGACTAGGGCTATTTCTGAAATAAGTGATATGCTACAAAATTTCCAAAGCCATCAGAGAGTCGATCTGCCATTTAACACCTGAACATTTCCAAACATAAGATTTGAACTCAACTCGATAAAAACAAAATCAGGTAGTAACTCAGAATATAAAAAAGTCCAACATTTAAATTGTATCACCTTTTGATAATATTGTCAGGATTGTTGACTGTTGTCTGTTTACTTCAGAATTCATAAACCATGTAAAAAAAAAGCATCCCTATCATCACCAGCACCTTCTCCATGTGGAAAAAATCACCATGGGGACAGGAGCCAGCACCCAGAGAGAGAGAGAGAGCCCCTGCTGCGTGAGGCCCCGCTGAGGGATGATGGTGGGTGGGTTATATGGCTGCAAAAATACTGTGATTGTCCAGGAACTGCTGGATGTTAATTGGTGCTTTCTGAGATGGTGAGATTATTCGGAGCATCAGAGGCCTTCAGGGGTCACATGTCCTGCGCTAATGCACTGTAGGCATAGAGTGTGTATGAAGGGGCCGCATGTCCTGCGCTAATGCACTGTAGGCATAGAGTGTGTATGAAGAGGAAGTGTAGGACTTACAGAAGGGAGATGTGCACACTGATGGTGCAATGGGACTTACTGAAGGGAGATGTGCACACTGATGCTGCAAGCACGTGTCTGTGTCTGAAGCACACATTTCAGCACAGCTGTGCCTGTGGAAATCATAGATATACTTTTAAATGTTTAAATCCAAAGAAATTCTAGAAATATAAAAATATATCGTGTATCTTGATGTCATGTATAGATAAGGTATATAAGTTAGATATGCAGCTTGATTTTTCCCCCTAAATAATATTACCCAGCTGTATATTTTTTTAGGTCACTTGTTCACTGAGGACATTGTTCTACTCAATACTCCCGTCCCATCTACAGAACAAATAAAACCATAAGTCTGAAGATCCTGTTCTTAATAGAGGTCAGAAGCCTGTGAAAGCAGCCATGTAGGAGCAGAAAAACACCACCATCTCTTAAATGCCAACAGCTGCCCTGTTAAAAGGGAAAGGCTAAGCTGATGGTCTTGAAGGTCAACCACAACCGCTTTGATGGAGAGTGGGTATAAAAATCCTCATCTGCCCATTAAAAATGCCTTCATGCACGCCAATCCCTTTAACAGAAGCCGAGAGAGGGGGGGCACAGAGACGTCATTATCTGGATCTGTTCAACCAACAAAATGATCTGTATTTGTTTCTATTCGACCAACTAAATGATCTTCATTTGTTTCTGTTCGACCAACAAAATGATCTTTATTTGTTTCTGTTCGACCAACAAAATGATCTTCATTTGTTTCTGTTCAACAAACAAAATTATCTTTATTTGTTTCTGTTCGACGAACAAAATTATCTCTATTAGTTTCTGTTCAACAAACAAAATGATCTCTATTTGTTTCTGTTCAACAAACAAAATGATCTGTATTTGTTTCTATATTCGGATAGAAGATCCAAAGTGGGCATGGTTTACACACATCACATTAAATCACATTAAACCAGAATAATGGTGTATTTTCTAACCTGATATTCATTGGCAATGCAATTGCCAAGCTTCAAATTTAATTTAATATTGGCATGTAATTAATTATCCTCATACAATACTTTTCATCTCTTTCTCTCCCTCTTTTTTAATTGAACTGTTTCACTAACTGTCTGAATCCTACCACCACCCCACCTTCAACTGGCTGAACAATCAGAAACTAGAAAAAACAATACGTGTCATAAATCAAAAGAATCTGTTATTGTTGCCTGTCTGATATCCCTCAGCTGAAGGGAATAATCTTAAATTCCAAAGATGCCACATGCACGGTTGTTGATGCGCTGGCGTGACTGCACTCGCTAGGGAAACGTGAATTACTACTTTACAACAGAAATATATCTTCAACATGCGTTTAGCCCAGCTTCTTAGTCGACCTTCATGTTTCATTGCCCTGTGAAAATGCATGGCTTCAAATACAACAGTCATCTTTTTATACTATTATGTAATGTATTTGAGTTTGAGTGTAGAGTGGGGACACAACGAGCCATGGCTTGTGAACGCCTCCCATGATGCCGGCACTGTTTTCATGTATAGGTTGCAGGGGGTTTGAAAGAAATCCAGCTGCCACACCTGTAGGGGCTACTACAGAATGTAGCGATCACTTTTCAATAATGTGTATTAAATTAAATGAGTAGTTAGTTTAATCAAAGTCCTATTTTCCAAACAGAATGGGCATTTATATCTTGTGGCACGATGATATGAATCGATTTTGAATAATAGCTGACGCGCAGACATATCAACCACAGCGCTGACTTTTCCCCCAAAATAATAACGAGCAAATTCGGGGACAAGAAATATCTGTTTCCATTGCAGTATTTGTGCTTTCGACACCATTCTAGAATTCACAGGTGCATCCTAATGGTGTGTGCTTGACTTACAACTTGTTTTTCGATAGACCAGCTTGTTTTTTTAATTGCTGCTTTAAATCACTTATTTTCTCATTGAAAACGAGTGGGGAGGGGGTATGGGGGGCGGTAATATGCCTCTAGAGGCACGTATCCCACGGGTCACCGTAAAAAATGTTTTTAGTTATGAAGTTATGAAGCATTACAAATATTACCAGCAAATATTGAAATAATAAAGGGTCTGAATGAAATATGTGCAGTCACATATTTAGAGCAAATTGTCACATGAACAGAGCTGTTTACTTCCTGATTGCACGATAAAAAAGAAGATGGCTACATCAAAGCTTCCAAACAAAACGTTTAAAAAGTATGTTAACTTAAAGATAGGGCAAAAACGTCATCTCATCATCTTTAATGTGTCTAGTATTGATATATGCATTTGCAACTACTCAACTTTGCTCAGTGTGGTCATTGATGAGTAAACATGTTGACAGCAACAATAGTGACTGGCAGGATAACACATAGGTGTGTGAAAAGGTGAAGTCCCTCCCCCTTCTCACTTTGTTCCCCTGCACCTGTGGACGGGTCTAATTGGGACTGATTGGGCTAAATTAGCCCCTGGTGCTGCCACTATTAAAAGGCGCACTCATTGTTGTTCGAGGGACAGACTGGACAGACTGGACAGACTGGACGGACTGGACGGACTGCAAGGACTGCAAGGACTGCAAGGACTGCAAGGACTGCAAGGACTGCAAGAAGCTGAGGCAGGTACATAGACGAAACCTGTCAAGAGTACAGAGTTGTACCTGGCCTGTTTTAAAAGCTTTAGTTTTGTTCAGTGTATGTTTCTTTGTTTTTGGGGTTGGGATTACCCTGGTGTATGTTTCTTTGCTTCTGGGGTTCAAGTCCCTGGGTTTTTGTTTTGGTATATACGGTTTGAGTCCCTATTTTTGTAAATAAATATAGCTGTATTTTTATAAGAAAGCCACTGTCTCCTGCGCTGTGTGTTCTCCTGACTACCTGCAACCACGATCCAGAAACCTACATCCCACATCGTGAGATGGCCGGCTTGAGCGGTTTCTCACAAGGTGCATCTAAGTATGCACATACTTCTACACATACACAGTTCTGGCTCTACCTAACCTTCTACTCCACTTGTAGTTTCACTATGAGTCAAGTTGTGGACATGCTGGATCTAGGCGCCCGCCCAGACAAGGCAGTTATCCCTCCAAACAGGGGGCGATGATGACGTCAGTGACTGTGACCGTGACAGCGATGGGTCAGATACGGAGACAGGAGGGAGACAGGCCATTTGCCAGACTGCTGAATGCTGAACAGATCATGACAGGAACGATGTTATCAGAGATGATGACCTTCGACCTCTGACCTCTTTTTTCACCACTCACCCATCCACCACCCCCCCCCCCCCCCACACACACACACACACACACACACGCCCCTCTGCTGTTGGTAATGATGTGCCAAGGGCCTCTACAAGCCATAGGGGCAAGGGCAAAGCTGCAGGTGGTCAAAAATAAAGATTGACAGTTTTAAACCTGCCAGCACTGTGATTCCAAAACACGTAGTTTACAGCCCAAATGCTGCAGAATGAGTAAAACAAAGCTGGCCCAACCTACTCATGCATCCACCCGCCCTAAGAGAGATCGCCATTAAAATGTCCAACCTCTACTCTACTCTACTGTACTCTACCCAGACCAAGGACAAACCAACTGTATCTGTGTATGGATGTTACCAAGGAGAACCACCTGTATCTGTGTATGGATGGCATCTGGGTACAGCTCTGTTTCAAGAAGACACATGCACTGGTCACTTGACAGTGATGCACGCAATGAATGCATTTAAGGTGCAATGCATAGAAATTTCTTTGATGAAATAATTGCCTGATTTCATGTGGTTGATCAGTTATACGAAGTCATGCCATTTCAGGAATGGCTGTCAGTGGATTGGAGCATGATCCCATACTATGGCTGGCATGGATGTGAGCAATTCATAAGCGGTAAACCAATCTGTGATTTAATGGAGACCATCTACTCATTGTTGAACGCTGATTGATTAATTATTGATTGATTAGCAGAATATGTGTTGTCTGCCTATGTGTGCCAGACATGCTGTCCTGTTAAAAGTCAAACGTTTCTTTTGTAAGGCAAAGTGTTAGCTTCCACGCAATTGCATAGGTTACAGTATGTAACAGCCAACTACTGCTGCAGTGCAATCACATCCTCATTACCTTGCAGACATCTCTAGCTCGTACATTAAACTGGTTAAATTCACTTCTATTTCAGTTTCTTTGCCAACTTTGATTCTCTGATATTATGAGGCACGTCGTGTAAATGCAAGGTGCCCCGAACATCTTCAGCCTTCAGATTGAAGGTGCTTTATTATTTCTCTGCTTTACTGCTGAGGAAAAAATATATATAAATATGGCTTCACAGCTTTTCACAGTACCTCATTCATACTCACAGGCCTCAGAAATACAACAATCTTCCCACACAGCCAGAACCCTGAAGAGGCTGCAGATGAAGTTCCCTGACTTTAAAAGCCGCAGGGAATTATAAAGCTAATATTCCAGCGCCCAACAGTTTCAGGCCCGACACTTGTGGAATGCAGTGATGCAGGGTTCCCTGTTTAGCAATGCGAGGCACCAGAGAGCTGATCTGAGCGGCATTTGTATTGGACATCAGAGAGATGCATGCGCTGACCTCAGCGGTCATGTGATGCCTGTAAAATTGACCACCTGCCGCCAAGTCACAGCTGAGGGGAGGCGTGGAGACCTGAGCATGTCCGTGAGTGTGTATTTGTCCGTGAGTGTGTATTTGTCTGTGAGTGTGTATTTGTCCGTGAGTGTGTATTTGTCTGTGAGTGTGTATTTGTCCGTGAGTGTGTATTTGTCCGTGAGTGTGTATTTGTCTGTGAGTGTGTATTTGTCCGTGTGTGACGTTGTGAAACTGCCTGAGATAGCTGCTATAATATATTTCTAGGAGGAGGTGCACTGCTGTCATTCACACTGAAGCATCTACTCATTCAGTGCGTAATCTTCCTGGCGTGTCAGTGGCCCACGCACCTTTATTTGCAAACACTGCGAAGCCACAATCGCATCGGGGCCAAGGTCCTTGTTTTCTGTGCCATTGCTCAATTAACGTAGCCGTGACCATGCTCACACCATCTCCCTTAAGCAGCAGATGCTCCATTACATTTCTTATAATCCACCATTGTTTCCATACGCACACTGCCCTGCCATAGGCCATAAGGAGACATCTGCCCCATAGGCGTTCAAAGCCATATGCTCCCTTCATAAGAGTCTAGAGGCTCTGGGTGATGAGTTATTTAGCTAAAACACCCACACTTCTGTGCCCTATAAAGCTATACTCGATTTACATTTATACAAAATAAACATTATTCTTTTTTTTTTTTTTTTACTTGCAGATGGGTCCCCTCTGCTGAACTGGGTTCTATTTGAGGGTTGTTTTGTTGGGAGTTTTCCTTTGACACAGCCACTTTTTTGCATTGTTCAAGTAAAGCTTTAGCCTTACTGCTGCCCATGAGTCCTACAGAGACATGTTTTTTTTTCTTCTCTAAACCACTATTATCAACTTGTCAGAGCACATCCACACCCACTGTGAGTTTCATATACACCTGGGCTGCAACTCCACTCCCAGAACAAGCCGGTCATTCATCAACCACCGGCAGGTTAGACAGTATTTGGCCTGATTCATTTCACTCTCTGCTGTAGCACATGGTGATGAGTGCTAGCATAGCACGTTCACCATAATTCTTATCATCCATGAGTTGAAAAGTCCTAGATTTACGGTTGGTATTCACAGAAAGACTTGTGCCAAATCCTGTTGCTCTTGAAACTCCATCAAGTCCAGTATTGACCTGTGATCCTATCTACTGTAATATAAATGTACCATGAGAATGGCCATTCACTATACTTAGCATAGCATAGCTTAGCATCGTGAAAAAAAGCCTAATGACCTGGCATATTGGCATATCCTGATTTGTCGTGACGTGACGTGACGTGAGGTGACGTGACATTTGACTTGACAGTGCACAGTTAAATATATGACATGACAGTTAAACTGTTCACCAATATTCATTTGTGGAGTAAAACTGGATGGGTCCTAAGAGTTTCTGGTTTGTGTTCTGTTCTATGTTTGTTTCAGTTGCTAGCAAACAGTCGCCAGACACTCAAATGCATTTTGGAACCATGGTGATTCATTTCCTTTGTTTTTCATCAGAAAAAGATGCCACATGTGAACACCACCTCACACCACACTGCTTTGGCACAGTTTAATATTCTAGAAACACTCTTTCCAGGGAGCAGACCATTTTCAAGGAGCCAAGAAGGATGAGAAAAGTTAATCAGACTAATGAGGTGATGCTGAAATAACTCCTGTCCCCTACAACCATTGCCAATGAAAAAGAAAAATCTTATCTCTCTAGAGGGGCCCCTTGAACATGGGGATGAGAACAAGTCAAGCAAAAAAAATGCTCTTGGGATGCTAAGTGGACCTTTAGAAAGCTTGGAGAAGAACACGCTGACATCAGCGGTCAGACAGGTGGTTTATTGCACCGCTTCTAGCCACTTTTCACTTATTTATCTCCCTCCATATTTCCTCTATCTTTCTCTCTTTCTTTTTTTTTGTGGCCAAACCTGGGTCACATTGCTCTGACACATTGCTCTGTCTGAAAGCAGAGAGCTGGCCTCATCAGTCATCAGCTCAGAGCAATCAGAATGCCCTCGGGGGCCGAATCAGGGCCTGGCCGCACACCTGAGAACAGAGCTGCCCAGACTGAGCCTCCTGCTGGATGGCCACAGCTGATAGGAAGTGGCTTCCATCAGACGGATTAAACACAGTTCTAGGGCATAGCAGGTGGTGGTGTTTTGTGGAAAGCTCCGTCTTTTGGATACAAGTCGCTACATGTTGCTGGCTGACTTTGATGTGATTGTGCCTTGCTGACAATTTAAGTAGTGATACTTAGCCATGATAGCTACATGCTGCTTGGGGATAGGCTGACAACAA
>NC_045157.1:4431563-4436563 GCF_900700415.2 Clupea harengus
AAATAGAAATAAGGCTATGAAATACAAACTACACTGAATCTAATGAGACCACTGGTGAGGCTGCAGCAGGTTCAGGTTCGAGAGCAGCATGTCACACGAATCCTTGACCACCTTTGCCCTTAACTAAAATTAAATAAATGAAACTCCACTGAATCTAATGAGACCACTGGTGAGGCTGCAGCAGGTTCAGGTTCGAGAGCAGCATGGAAACGTGCTTCTCACAAAGCAAGTGACATTTGAAATCGGCATTTAGGAACTTGGTAACACTATAGACGAGGGTTCATGGCATGACATTAAAGCAGTAACTACAAGAGTTTATAGTTCTTTTAGTTATGTTATAAATTAGTTTAGTTAATGCTTAATACCATGGCTTGTTCATGCTAACCAACTCAATGGACAGAGAGAGGACATTAAGAGTTCTTCTTTTAACCCCCAGAATGTTGAGTTTCTGTCGCTTTCAGCATCTAGGTCTTTGACTTTTAAAATCCCTATACTTTTAAAACCCCTATACTTTTTGCAAAATCTTTTAAAAGGGACATTCCTGTCTTCATGGTCTAAGTATGTGGCTTCACCAGAAGGCTAGGTGAAGAGTTATCAGTGGCTTCATCAATAGATGCTGTGACCACAGCACTTCCTTAATCGTCTAGATTGGCAGGCGCAGCCAATCAATGCCTGAGACTGCTGGTGGATTGAGGGCACATAGATTATCCGGTCAATGCACTCTCTGATCAAAGTACAAACCATGGGAGTAATTAGGATAAGCACATAGCAACATGCAAGGATCCTGAAGGTTGAGAGTAGATGTGCTGTGTTCTAGCATGAGAACTACCAGCATGAGCTCACTCACCTGGATTCGGTTGGAACTCTCATGAAAACATTGATCGATTGGCGTATGAGAACCGGAGGTTCCTGTTGTCCACACTGGAGTACATTGAAACATGAACAAGTCATGACATGCTAAAAATGAATACAGTGTGATTGAATAGAGACTAGATGAGTACCCAAGGCTACTCGCTAGACATTTTGAAAACCACCGGAGACAGCTCATAGGGAGAGTTGTATGTATGAACCATCCACACTGCTTGCATTGCTTTTGAAAATCATTTCAGACAGATTTCCGTGAGTGAAAAGCTTTTGATACTTGGTCCTTTGTCACTGATGCCTGGGTTACCTTGGGTGCCAGTGAAGGCAGTCTGTTGCCAATAAGTTGTCATGGCAATACCTATTTGGAAGCGTAGTTAATGGCATGAATGCTAATGTTAAATCCAGGCCAATTTAAAACTGTGTTGATAAATGTATGAAGTGGGTGCATTCCGCTATGAATACTTGGATGACTGCACAATGTGAAAGACATTGAGACCATTTTGGCAAAAATAAATAATAGAAATAATTTCACATTCTCACAAAAGACAAATCTCTAAAAACCCATTCATATCCAATAAAATGTCAATCAGTGCCTGCTACTATTCCCAACTTTTTTAATTTGCAACAATATAAATCACAGCCCATCACTTGCCTTTGTGGATGCTGATTTTAAATGTACATTCATTTATCAGTTCTATCAAAGGTGGCATCAGCAATCACACCGGACACAGTTTTGGTCTGATACAAAAAAAGACCTGGCAAGTGCCTCATTATTTCTGGGTTGAGGAAAGGGCACAAATTACCCACAAAAGTGCACTCGTAAATGTGCTAGGGCCTGAAAGGTTGCCGTTAAATCTCACACCAAAAGCTGTGTGCAGATACCGCACAGCTTCTGTCTGTGTGTTGCTGTCAAAGTCACCGCGCTGTGTTTGAGTCTGGACAGAGGCTCGCGGATGAAACAGAATAATCAGGCCTAGATCAAATAATAGCACTGCAGGTCAAATACGCCCATGAAAAATTAAATTCTCTGATACTCCGCCAGAATCTCGCTCGATGTACTTGCAAATTTGCACAAATGTTTGTAAGGCCCGGTCATTTTGATCTGCTTACATAAGTGGGCTCCAGTTTTGGTTCCCACACACACGCGCACACACAGACACACACACATACACACACACACACACACACACACACACACACACACACACAGACACACACACACACAGACACACACAGACACAGTCACAAATGTATACACACTCAAAGGTATACACACTCAAAGGTTAGCTGTGCTTACTTTGATGAAAGAGGATTTTTCCCCCCCTCTATGTTGGTGGGGCTTCCTCTTCCAAGGCTCTCTTGTGTATTCCCCTTCCTTTCATGGTAGGCTGGGCTTTTCAGGCATTGTCAGGCTCGTTTAAATATTTCATGACGAGAAGGAAAGAAACAAAGAGACCAAGTTGAGGCTAGTGTCCCTCTCCTGTACAGTTTTAGGTACATTTCTCAGCAAATGGAGGGCAGTGAGCTAGAATGGAGCTTTTCCTCCTGCCTCTGCCGCTGCTGTCTCGTAGCTGAACCGCAGCGGTCCCCTGTGACAGTTTAAATTTTGCAGCTGAGCGTTCACTGTCCTGGAATAACTACACCCAGGTGGGTTTACCTAACCGCACTCACTTCAGCCTCTTTAAGCTCCCTTTGTGTTTCTCCCCCGCACTGAAATATTCATTGTCATTGCATGTGAGAGTGTGTGTGTGTTCTTCTGTGTGTGTGTGTGTGTGTGTGTGTGTGTGTTCTTCTGTGTGTGTGTGTGTGTGTGTGTGTGTGTGTGTGTGTGTGTGTGTGTGAGGGTACCTGCGTGGGAGAAAGAGTGTATATATGTGTGTTGGCAGTGGTGTGCCTACGGTGTGGCAGGAATGGCACATGCCCTCGGGCACCTCATAAAGGGGGGCTTAACTGTGCAGGGTCAGACAAGACCTGGAAGGGTGACAGAAACGATTTGCTTCAGGTGTATTTCCTTACCACACTTGGACTGAAACACCTGAGCTTGTATCCTTGAAAGCAAAGACTCCATGTTTTATCATTTTGTATAATTGACTTGGCTCATGGGCATTGTTAGGCCTGGGTGTGTAGGACTAAAGCCCCAAATGTTTTATGAATATGATTTCTTTTTTTTTTCTTTTTAATAATTTTAATAATTAAAAAAAAATGTATTCGTCTATCATTCTGATCATGCATGAAAATAATATATCGTAGATACAGTAAAAAATGCCTTATAAAGTACATTTTGCGTAATCTGTTTGTCAGTCAAGCTGCATATATACTGTACTTCATACTACTTGGCACATGCACAGAGAGATAGAGAGAGAGAGAGAAAGAGAAAGAGAAAGAGAGTGTACACCGATTGTCATTATTTGCATCTGACTGTAGCTAGCTAACTAGCTCACGAAGGCGAGTCTTGAAGGCTGTGGATGTGAGAAGCTTTTTCAGAAGGAACTAAAGACGCGTTTCCGCAAGAAAATGTGAAGTGTGATTAAGCACCAGCAGCAGAGGACCGCTAATGCTAATTATATAAGCGGGAACACAAGACACAGACAGCACACAGTACAGTGGATAATACTGTGAAAATAATCTGACACCATGAAATGATTAAACAGGCTCCGATATCACCAAGCACAATAGAAGCTAGTGGCACAGTGTAATGGCATAGCACACATGTGGAGTTATATGAATGGTTGATAAATTAACAATTTATTAATACAATAAACGATAAGCTTAAGTGTTACAGGTATCGGTCAACCTGAATGTAAGGAAAAACCCAGAAGAACCGTAAATAATTACAATTGAATAAATAAGCTGGATGCCAATTATACCCAATACACTTAAATGTGAAAGAGAAGGGAGAGATAAAGAGATGAGAAGGGGAGAGGCAGATGGAAGAGAAGGGAGAGAGACAGGAGAGTAAAAGCAAGAACCAAAAAAAATAGAATCAAATTAAATCAAACTTTATTTATACGGCGCATTTCATACCAGGAGGTAACACAATGCGCCTCACAGAAGGAAAAATGGGGGGGGGGGGGGGGGTTACAGAGACTTGTATGAGACACAGATTTCCCAGAGGGATGAAAGACCATATCATGATCATGTAAGTGCAAACATAGTACAAGGCATGCACACATGTACAGAGGGATGAAAGACCATATCATGATCATGTAAGTGCAAACTTATTACAAGGCATGCACACATGTACAGAGGGATGAAAGACCATATCATGATCATGTAAGTGCAAACTTATTACAAGGCACGCACACATGTACAACAGACCCACTACAGACCACTCAGAAGAGATGCATATTACAGAGAGTGATAGGCGAGATTGAAGAGGTATGTCTTAAGTGCACGTTTAAAGGTTTCCACCATTTCAGCCATTCTTAGATAAAAGAAGGGAGCGAGAAGAACCAGAAAAGAAGACAGAATGTTACAAGATGTCTGGTTTAATATCTCCCACACCCATTCTATGCATCTGCTTAAAACCAATTTCATGGCGCTGCCCAGCGGCTCAAGACGATGCTCTCGCCCCAGTCATCGGGATTGGTCCTCTGGAGCTGGCGAGGACAGACGCGTCAAAGAAAGGCTGATTAGAATGCAGACCTAAAGTAGTGAGATTCTAGTCAAAAAATGAATCATGTGCAGATACTTTAGATTATCAGACTGCGCCTCACACTGTAATGATCAGCCCAAGACTAAACATGGTTATGTTACGTTCATATGCATTAACAGATGTCTCATGTGCTACAGTCATCACGCTGTAACGATCAGCCCAAGACTGAACATGGTTATGTTACGTTCATATGCATTAACAGATGTCTCATGTGCTACAGTCATCACGCTGTAACGATCAGCCCAAGACTGAACATGGTTATGTTACGTTCATATGCATTAACAGATGTCTCATGTGCTACAGTCATCACGCTGTGACTGTGGTGCAGTGGCGTGACCTCACCAATGCAGGAGCCACTACTGTTTCCCCTCGTGTGTCAAGCCCCTTTGTGTGGTTGCTGTTGTTATTGCAAACAGTAAAGCCCTTTGTTGTGAGATCAGAGAGAAGTCCCTGTCGATTTGATCATTTTCAGAGTGCATTC
>NC_045157.1:4441563-4444063 GCF_900700415.2 Clupea harengus
ATAAAGACCTTTAGTTAGGGAGAGACATAGAGACCTTTAGTTAGGGAGAGATAAAGACCTTTAGTTAGGGAGAGAAGAGACATAAAGACCTTTAGTTAGGGAGAGAAGAGAGATAAAGACCTTTAGTTAGGGAGAGAAGAGAGATAAAGACCTTTAGTTAGGGAGAGAAGAGACATAAAGACCTTTAGTTAGGGAGAGGAGAGACATAAAGACCTTTAGTTAGGGAGAGGAGAGACATAAAGACCTTTAGTTAGGGAGAGACATAAAGACCTTTAGTTAGGGAGAGACATAAAGACCATTATGTTAGTTAGAGAGACATAAAGACCTTTAGTTAGGGAGAGGACAGACATGAAGACCTTTAGTTAGGGAGAGACATAAAGACCATTATGTTAGTTAGAGAGACATAAAGACCTTTAGTTAGGGAGAGACATAAAGACCTTTAGTTAGGGAGAGATAAAGACCTTTAGTTAGGGAGAGGAGAGACATAAAGACCTTTAGTTAGGGAGAGACATAAAGACCTTTAGTTAGGGAGAGGAGAGACATAAAGACCTTTAGTTAGGGAGAGACATAAAGACCTTTAGTTAGGGAGACATAAAGACCTTTAGTTAGGGAGAGATAAAGACCTTTAGTTAGGGAGAGGAGAGACATAAAGACCTTTAGTTTGGGAGAGATAAAGACCTTTAGTTAGGGAGAGACATAAAGACCTTTAGTTAGGGAGAGGAGAGACATAAAGACCTTTAGTTTGGGAGAGATAAAGACCTTTAGTTAGGGAGAGACATAAAGACCTTTATGTTAGAAAATTGAAAATTCACCCTAGTTACCTCAGGACTCCGGAGCTGCATATAAGTATATTTATTAGACAAACAACAATTGCAATCGGGCTCACCCCCAGCACAAGGCTGAAAGTGAAGCAATATTAAACACATCGCACATGGTTTATATAGACAGAAGTTTAGCGTTTAGCGCAGAGATAACCACGTGGTGGATTTCTGACGTCCGAGGCAAGGATGGAAGTTTTGCAAGGTCGGAAGAAGCACGGTTCGACCCTTCTTATCACCTCTGGTCTAAACATGCTCTTGTACATATGCAGACTAAGTGGCACTTAATATTATAAGTTACACACACGCAGAAACACAGAAAAGCCATGTTCCTGATTACATAAGTACATGATTCATATAAGGTAATTAATAATACAAAGCACTTGATTATTATTTTCTTAAGTTATTAAGAGTGCTTGGAAATGATTTCCATCACTTTAGTTAGGGAGAGACATAAAGCAGGTGAACAGGGAGGTGGTAGTGGGGGGATCACACAACTGGAGTGAACGAGTGATGAAGAGTACTAAAGAGAGAAGAGTTGTTGGAGTGAACGAGTGATGAAGAGTACTAAAGAGAGAAGAATTGTTGGAGTGAACGAGTGATGAAGAGTACTAAAGAGAGAAGAATTGTTGGAGTGAACGAGTGATGAAGAGTACTAAGGAGAGAAGAGTTGGAGTGAACGAGTGATGAAGAGAACTAAATAGAGAAGAGTTGGAGTGAACGAGTGATGAAGAGAAATAAAGAGAGAAGAGTTGAGGTAAATACATAAGGTTGCCCATGATGAAGATTAATTACACTGTCCATGATGCTTCAGAACTAAATAGACTAATATTTTGAAACACATGAAGTTCACGGACTAAAATGCCTGTTTAATAAATATGTTTTCGTAATATCTTTGTTTTTAGCCATGCATAGAAATGTAATGTTGCTTTACTGTAAGAACTTTCACTTTTAAAATGTACTACAGATTCATGTGTACATTAATGTGTACATTAACTACGATTAGCAGTGTGATTCGATATGGATAATAACACATGGCGCTGTTGGGGATGTGCAAAGAGACATAGTGTATATTCCAGTTAAGGGCCGCTATAGGGTCTGCATCTACAAGTTAAAAGCCTGTTTATGTCAGCTGTGCTTCTCCTCTGGCTCTCAGCAAGGCCACATGCATTTCATGAGATAGGAACCTCAGTGTGAGCCAAAGCAAGCCTGGCACAGACAAACTCAGGGAAATTTGCTTGTCAGCCAGTTGGCTTTCAGGGCAAAGACTGTTATTTCATCCAATCTCTCTCTCTCTCTCTCCCTTACTCTCTCTCTCCGCTCTTTCCCTCTCTCTAATGTCTTGTTCCTTTCCTCAGTTTTTCTCTCTCTCACTCACTTTCTCTATCTTTCCTTTTTTTTTTTTTTTTACTTCATTTGACTCCAAAATCACTTGAACCCGCTTAGCTATCAATGGCAGGCCCTGTCAGTGGGTCTCTGCCTGGGCTTTTTCACCTGCAGGCCCTGGGAGATTGCCTTCTCTGGAGCTAACCGATATGGACTGCAGCCCAATTTCCTTTGGCTAATTAGCTTTGCCGTATTTCACTGCTCATCCTTATCAGCCCTACAGCCATGTCTCCCCCCCCCCCCCCCCCCCCCCCCCCCCCCAAACCCCCCTCTCTCCCCAACTGCGCTTGAGTTCT
>NC_045157.1:4449063-4459063 GCF_900700415.2 Clupea harengus
TCAGTGAGCCTGCTGTGGCAAGATCCAGCATACCCACGCAATATGCACCGATGCCAAAGAACATGTGAGTCATCTGAGGTAGTTTCAGCCTGAGCTTTGCCTCACAGACACAATTCCTGGTCTTTTAAACAAATGCCTTTCCCTTTGTGCGTAATATTGAAAGTAAAGCAAAAGCAAAGTCTGGTACTATTCACACCTGAATGTTTAACCACCTTGGCAAGGGTGGCGAGGGGGAAGAATAATGTTATGTCATATTTAACATAGTCCTCCGTGCGTTATAATAAATTATACACTAGACGAAGCCTCATATATAGTGATGGGAAGTCATAGGATGTCTTTTTTTTTCTTTGCTTTTTTGCATGTGCAGCTCTTTCATGAAGTGTGACATAGTTCATCCATATGGAGATGTGGGTTTGATCGAGGGGGTGGAGAAGAGACGTGAATAAGAAGTTCCCTTTCTCGGCCCGCAGTCCTAATCAACCTTGTTCTGCATCACAGGAGCCCACTAACAATTTAATCTCCACCGGAAAGCCTCAAACCAAGGCCTCGCGTCACCTTGCCTTGCTCCGCACCGCTCCGCACCGCACCGCACCGCACCGCTCCGCTCCGCACCACACCGCAGCGCACCGCAGTCCTTGTGTGCCGTTTTAAACCACATGTCCTTGCGTGCCGTTTTAAACCACATGTCCTTGCGTGCCGTTTTAAACCACCTGTCCTTGTGGTGGCCGACTGTGGAAAAGAGTCGGCTCTACGCCAGGACTGGAGTGCGGCTGGATGCAGACTGTTGCAGACTTAGCTGCTATTTGGGTTGTTTGTGATGGTGATCTTTAGAAACACACACACACACACAGACAAGACACACACACACACATGCAGACAGAGAGAGAGACATAGAGAAAGAGGGGAGAGAGTGAGTGTGTGAGGGAGGACCACAGTCCTGTAATTGAAATGGTTTTATAATGGCAGGCATGGGCTTTGATGTCTGAGTGTGGTCTGCAGGGCTGTGGAGGGGAGAGCACACTCCAGTGTGATCATTCTGGGCACGGGCAGCCTGTACCTCTACATGACTGTCCACTTCATGTGTTCAATACGCAGAAGAAAAATGGAACACACCAGAGGAGTGTGTGCGGTGTCGACACACTAAGAGGGAGATCAATGGTTATTGATCAGGCCCAGGACCTTTACTGGTCAGACACGACTTAGCTGTGTTTTATCATTAGAAAAGTGTCTTAGAGCATGTGCTACATGCTGCTGCTCAGGGGAACAGGCACGCCCTGTTGGTCATCTGCTTTAGCTTTAGCGCTACGCTAATCCCTAAACTTCAATTTTGTCAACAAAACGTAAGTGTTCTTCGGAAATATTTTAAAGCCGATTGGTATATTCATTAAGTAGAAAAAAAAGAAATAAAACAAATAAAATTCTTCATCAAAAAGTAATTTGTCCGCTCTCTGTAAACCAGTTGCACCTGATTTCATCTTGACTAAAAACATATTTGACCTGAGACGGGTGTTGTTGTCCTTTGTAAATGACAGAGAGGGATCAAACGGCAGAAACTCCACACACAGAGTAACTCTGTTTGATTTTCTTCTCTTCATTTCCCTCTTGGACACGTACCAGCCTCTGAGGCAGTGAGAATATTACCTTCCACATGAAGCTCCCTTCCTCTCTCATTGTATCAGCAGGAGCCTGGCCTGGCCTGGCCTGTGGAGGATGGCGGTGAGGATGTGTCGGTTCTGTGAGGTAATTGAGTGGGAGGTTATGAAGCAGAGCAAAAATTGGCCTGAGGAGTTCTGAGGGGTTCTGAGGAGTTCTGAGGAGTTCTGAGGAGTTCTGAGGAGTTCTGAGGAGGCGCAGCCACATCGGGCCGTTTGCTTGTTGGGTGAGAGCAGGATGTGACATCGGTTTGCTTTGTGTAGCCACGACAACAAGGCCTCTACCCGCAAGCTCATTTCTGAACTTAAAAGGACTTTTATACTTGAAACTCTTTTAAAAAAAAAAAGAAGACTCCTTAATTTATTTCTGGTCCTCTATTTTAGAAAAAAAACAACAGCAACAACAAAAATAAAACACATCTTGATATGACATGCACTCTGCTGTGTAAGAGTTGGACAATGCCTTTTTGTTGTGTGAAAAAGTGGTGTTTTGATTAAATCATTTGAGATTAAAAGTACTGTAAGTACATGATAAAGTACTTTACAAAACTACAAAAGTAGCTACAAGAGCAAATGAGGGCTCTGTTGACTCTACTAAGATACATGCATTGATCCGTGTCATCGTATTTATCTTTACTGTATCCTAACTTGTGGAAGGGTACACTCAGGAACAACAAGGATTCCCTCTCTCTCTCGAGGCACACAGAAAAGCGTATGCACTCCGAAAAAAAACAAACAAACAACAAAAACAGGCTAAGATGTCCTGAAAATGCATTTTCCGCTTGGCAGCACAAGGAAAACAGACATCACTATATCACACCCTCCTCCGTTCAGCATTCCACACCCATGGATATTAAACTTGTTTATGCCTTAGAGTGCTCACATTAGTTTTATGAAACCACTTCAGATCCATCATTCCTCAATGTACTGGTGGAACCCAACTACAAATATGTACACTACACTGAACTATATTTACACACTCGACATAAATATCTAAAATACACAATGCGTGTGTATAAAATCCTGGGATTACACTATGTTAATTCATTAGATAAAGATATAGCATGTCTACAGCAGATCTGCAGACAGATGTAGTATGTTGGTAAATCCCCTCACAGCCTTGACCTTCACAAGGGCAGTATATTTGACCTTCACAAGGGAAGTGACCTCCACAAGGGCAGTATATTTGACCTCCACAAGGGCAGTATATTTGACCTTCACAAGGGCAGTATATTTGACCTCCACAAGGGCAGTATATTTGACCTCCACAAGGGCAGTATATTTGACCTTCACAAGGGCAGTATATTTGACCTCCACAAGGGCAGTATATTTGACCTTCACAAGGGCAGTATATTTGACCTTCACAAGGGCAGTATATTTGACCTTCACAAGGGCAGTATATTTCAAGCTGGCAGATGTCTTCACCTGCTCTACGATTCCCTTGTGTCTCAGACCAGTGAGACGATCACAGATCACGGATGACAGAGAGGAGGCTATTTGAGGAGCAAGGGGCGGTTTCTCTTGGTGGTCATCCACTCGGCCTCACCTCAGGCTCACCCCGCGGGCACCGGGGAGCCGGTCGGTCGGTACTGCAGCGGTCCAGCGCGCTGTCCCTCCTGGCGAGCAGAGGGTTCACCGTCCTGCCAGAGGATATCAAAGAGCCAGCCAGCCAGCCGGCAGTCAGACCCGCCATGCACAGCTCATCGCATATTGATTTAAGGGAGAGGGGTTTCAACCCTCAGAGATACACCCACACACACACACACACACACACACACATGCACACTACTTCTACTACACTATCCTCAAGCACGCTCTCTCTCTCTCTCTCTCTCTTTCTCTCTCTCTCTACCACACCACCCTCAATCATGCTCTCTCTTTCTCTCTCTCTCTCCCGCTCTCTCTCTCTTTCTCTACCACACCCCCCTCAAGCATACTCTCACTCTCTCACAGGCTCAGACCCACACACACACACACACACACACACACACACACACACATGCTCACTCAAACATACATATGCTCACTCAAACATACATATGCTCACACTCACATCCTCCAGTGTCTCAGTCAGAATGCTTAAGTAAAGCTGGGAGTGATCTGGCCAAGTGGGTTCAGTTTTTCATTCTTTGATCTATTAGCCACGTAGTGTTTCAGCTCATAATAGATGGTTGAATTCCTTTTTGTCAATAAAATCTTCAAACCACAGATGTTACATCTGATATCAAGATTCAAGAGTGATTAACAGACAGTGCTCTTTGTCCTCAGGTGACATAAGAACAAAGACGGGCCCAGGGGATCCGACACCATAAGCCTGCTTTCAGACAACTCACCTGCTCACCTGCACCGGAACATTAGAACATCCATAAGGTGAGATGAAGGAACATACAGAGGACAATGCCAATTATACTGACAAAAACAAAGGAAGCAATTGAAGGACCACGGCGTAATTGACAGAGATAGTGGACCCAGTGTCTGTCCTTTAGCACCGAGTGACAATGTGAGAGAGTAGCTGTGGGCCTTCGGGGACTGGTGGGGATCAGCGCGAGCTTCCTGCGTCAGCAAACGCCCAGGACTCTGGGAAAGTTTAATCGTGCCACAAGGGGAGAGGAGGAGGGGGAGGGGAGGGAGGGGAGAGGAGGAGGGGGAGGGAGCGGAGGGGAGGGGAGGGCATGCGGCGTGATGAGCGTCTGGAGGAAACACAGAGGGCTCCTCTCTCCGCCCGCCTCCCAGAACACACTGCTGCTGCTTTATGGGCCTGTGAGCTCTGCAAATGCCCCATCCCATTAGGCCAAAGAGCTTTTTAATGTTGTGGATGGCTACAAAGCGTTCTCATTAAAAACGTGTGTGTTTGTGTGTGTGTGTGTGTGTGTGCGTGTGTGCGTGTGTGCGTGTGTGTGTGTGCGTGTGTGTTTGTGCGTGGGGGAAGAGGGGTGCCATTGTCTGGAGGTGGAAACTCTTGAAATGCAGATTTCTGGGATTTCAGACATGCATGGCCTTATTTGGTGCGATCGCATCAAAAGCTGCAGATCTCAAAAGCTTGAAACTACTTTGGCCCTGATTTAAAGATATCAAAGGTTTGTAGATGTAACCTACTAACATATGCTTGCTCTGATATACCAACAGGGACCAAATCACGCAGACATGACGTGTTGTGTTGTCCATTTGAAAGATGCAAGCCTCAGTGCAATGCATTTATCTAACCAGAACTTCAATTTAGGATGTTATTTAGAGGGGGAACATTTCTGCACATAATAATAATAATAATAATAATCCATCGCATTTATATAGCGCTTTCTCGAGCGAGTTCTCAAAGACGCTTAAGACACAAGTTTGCACATGCTCTCCACAGGCACGTCTCCAGTAAATCAGGTTGATTGTCTGTTAAATGTGCCAGATGTTTCTTTTGCACTCTCAGACAGACTAGCACATTCATTTGAGCAAGATGATCATACCTCGGCTGTGTTAAATAATTTCTTAGCCAGTTGCACAGTGAGTGATTTAATGAGTTTCTAACGGCTCGCTGCGTTCAAGACGGGAGCGAGTAGCTTTAGTCACTGAGGCATTTCAAATGAAGCATTCTACTTCCTCAATGGCGCTGCTCAATAACACTCTCACAAACAAGATCCTGGAAATACACACAAGCCCTAACCACACAAACAGGCCATCCCTGGAAAAGCAATCAGATCCATGAGAATCCTTGACAACTGACACTGAAGCCCACAGTAGGGTCAGCAGTCATGGCAACAGGAACCGCATCAATGCCAGTGGTTACGAGATAACATAAGATAGGATAAGCAATGCAACTATTCATTTGATGACATTTAATTTGTTTCTCTAAAAGCATGTTATTAATAATTTATAAGGGATGGCTCTGGATCCCTTATCTTATTAAGAATCTCATTCGCAATAAAATAGCAATGACAAAACCCAGAACCAATGCGGAACAATACTGGCAGTCATAAGTCAAATGACATTACTGTATTACAGCTTGTGGCTACATCATACATCACCATATAATTATTTAGGCCTCTTAATAGTAATAGTCGGTATCTGTGAAGGGGTCAGATAGCTATGTGACAGAATGCTAATGACACAGGAAGCTGTGTCACAGATAAAGCTGTCCTGACTGATGAACTCCCGTGTTGGAGCCGAGCCGCGGCGCTCATTGTGCTTGCAGACCCCACCGCGGCGTGTGTAAGCACAGGTCCCGCGGGGTCTAAGCGAAAATGCCGCCCCCTCTCTCAGGGTTGATTTTCACCGGGATTGGAACCGAATCGAGTTAAACGCAAGCAATTACACCCGAGCCCGCGGGTCGGAAGGCCCCCGATTCTGAGGAGCCACGAGAGGGATAAACATCCACCCGGGCCACTTATCTCTCGAGAGGCCCGCTAACAAAGAGAGCGGCCCGCGTCCACTCAAGATATTCTTTGGCCATTCTGGACTCCACATCCATAGGACACAATGGAGATTAATGGCGTCAAACAAAAAAATATAATGGATGTTTTAACTGGTGAAAAATATGTACACAAGTTTGTATTTTTAGCACAAGGAAATTAAGGACAATTGCATTCATAAAGAATGTGTAATTTATTAAGAATTCAAAATAACTTCATTAGATAGAACAAGGTCATCATCCTCATCATCATCATCATCATCATCATCATCATCATCGTCATAAATCTTTTTTGTATGGATTTTGCACTAAGTACCTCTAGGCTATGTTGTCCTAGTTCTAGATGTATAGATAGTGAAGTAGTGAAACTGTGAAATCTGTGCAAACATACAGTATAGGAAGTCATCTTGAAAAGGCCTGAAAAGAAATGTATGGTATGTTTGTGCTCAGGCAGCGTGAACCTGCAAAAAAGTATTTGATAGTGAGAAAGATCAGACTTTATTATTTAAGATGAGGGCCGAGAATATCAGTTGGCTGGCCCTTAGCTGGGTAGGGTTATGTTAGAGGATCAGCCCTTAGCTGGGTAGGGTTACGGTTAGAGGATCCGTTGACTAGCCCTTAGCTGGGTAAGCGGTAAGCACATTAGGATTGCATGTTGGGTAGCGTAAGACAGCATCCAGAGCAAACAGCCATTAGTGATCTGAAAGCTGCATGCTTATCCTGCGGCCTTTTAAAAGCTCAATAAATATCTCAAAGAAAAAGAAAGTTCTTTCTGCTTATTTAATGTGAAGAAGCGCCAAAACCTCAGGTGAGTGCTTAGGCACTAAATGTAAAAAAGAAGGCTGTCTGTATAACTCTGTATAAAAGCCGAAGCTCATCCTAATCAATACAAAAATTAAATTTCAAGCCATCTGGACATTACGACGGCCCAGCCCTCCCAACAGTATTCAGCTTGTTAGCAGGAACCATATCCTGAAGGCTCAGTGCAGTTTGACAATTCAGGAGGCTCAATGAACATGAGAAGTTTTGTCATGTGATCTTAAATACGTATACGGTATGTTATAATTACATTCGTACAGCTAGTACTTCATGTTGTTCCAAAGCGTCATGCTCTTACCAAACCAACCATTGGTGCCGTCAAGTGTGTGAATAATGCTTCATAAACGTTGCATAGTGTTATTATGTACAATTGGTAACCAAGTAACAAAGAGTAACAAAAAGTAACAATTGCCATTTTCTCCTGGCAATGGAATAACCCCATTTGCAACTGGAGAAAAGGGCAGCAACTTGAGTTTGAGTGTGGGACTCTTAGTGGCCAGTGTGTTCACTTCTAAATGTGATGATGTATTATTTATAATTCATGTTCTGACAGGATTGGTGGAGCGCTGTACCACGCATGGACGGTCTGCCAGTAATCGGAGCGGATGAGGCGG
This sequence comes from Clupea harengus, assembly GCF_900700415.2. Classification (NCBI taxonomy): domain Eukaryota; kingdom Metazoa; phylum Chordata; class Actinopteri; order Clupeiformes; family Clupeidae; genus Clupea; species Clupea harengus. Next base: position 4,456,545 of record NC_045157.1, read on the forward strand.
TTCATGACATCCCTGACGTACTAGAACCTCCTTCAACTGACCCACCTCCATCCACTCAACCGCCCATCTTTCCCACACCACCCGAGGTTACCTATGAGGACATCCCTCATGCTGCCAGTGTAAATGTGCCCGTACAGGTGTAATGTCACTCATGTGGAGGACCAGTGCCGTCCCCCCTCTGAGGTCTCCATCACTTCCAGGGGTACAGCCATCACTTCCAGGGGTACAGCCATCACTTCCAGGGGTACAGCCAGCATCTTGGATTGGGTTGGAAACTGTAACTGTACCCAAGTTGTAGGCTAATGTCAAAGTATTGCATTGTAAATGGTTTCAAAAGGATCCACGCTATAAGTGTAACATTCAGTGCAAAACTTTACCTTTTTCCAATGGGAATTTGATCATGATACTCAATATTTCCAAAATACATGGACTGCACTTTTAAATCTTGCCTGTATGCATGATGTTGCTGCTTTCGTCCATTTGTATTGTGTAGTAGCTTATTTGACATATTTTGTCAAGACCTTTGAAAATACAAATCCCTTTCTGAACTCTTCTTTCATTTTGGAGGACTAGGATTCTCTCTTCCTACTCTGCATCTCTGCCTCCTCTCCCCTCTCCCCTCCCTGCCTCCTCTCCCTGCCTCTTCCTCCTCTCCCCTCTCTTCCTCCTCTCTTCCTCCTCTCTTCCTCCTCTCTTCCTCCTCTCCCCTCTCTTCCTCCTCTCTTCCTCCTCTCCCCTCTCTTCCTCCTCTCCCCACTCTGCCTCCTCTCTCCTCTCTTCCTCCTCTCTCCTCTCTTCATCCTCTCCCCTCTCTTCCTCCTCTCTTCCTCCTCTCTCCTCTCTTCCTCCTCTTCCTCCTCTCCCCTCTCTTCCTCCTCTCTTCCTCCTCTTCCTCCTCTCTCCTCTCTTCCTCCTCTCCCCTCTCTTCCTCCTATCTTCCTCCTCTCTCCTCTCTTCCTCTTCTCTCCTCTTTTCCTCCTCTCTCCTCTCTTCCTCCTCTCCCCTCTCTTCCTCCCCTCCCCTCTCTTCCTCCTCTCTTCCTCCTCTCCCCTCTCTGGTTCCTCTGCCGCCACCTCTCTCACTAGGACCCGCACTCTCTCCTCTCTCTGCCCCTCTTCCTCTTGCTCTTCCTCTCTGTTCTCTGCCTCTTGCATCAGCGGCACCTGCCCAGCCCTCACTGGCTTCACTTGACACTGGTGAGGGCACATCATAACTGAGATCTAGTAGCTAGTAGACTACTACTGCGAAAGAGATATGAAATGATTTCTACATTATCTGTTAAATTGATCGATATGTTTTCAGGGCCTGGAAAGAAGAAACCAACTCCAGAGTGTGAAGCATATTTTTGGAGCAGTGAGCTTGTTTTCGTGCTGACAGGCTTAGCTTTGGCTAATGTACAAAGCCAGCCTTGCACCTAGCTCAAGCAGTCATAAGAGTCATAAGAATCCATCTGCTGATCTACTAATAGTGTAGGACTCGTCATCGCTTGCCATTGCCAAAGTTTAATGTTGAGCGTGGCTTGCGCTCATTTGTGTAGTTCCAGTGTCCTCAACCTGGCAACCCGCGTGAGCTTTCAGTCTGGGGAGGAGCAACCTGGCAACCCGCGTGAGCTTTCAGTCTGGGGAGGAGCAACCTGGCAACCCGCGTGAGCTTTCAGTCTGGGGAGGAGGGTTAGGGGGGAGACAACGCTCTCCTTTATTTTGAATGTGGACTGCAGTACAGATTTCACACACTTGGTGCTTGGAGCATGCCAAAGTGAGTGCTAGTCCGGTACTAATCATTATTTCCTTCCTCTGGGTTTTCAGTGAATATTTGAGAAAGAGAACAGGGAGTTAAAGCCACACTGCTTATTGTGTTTATGCTAATCTTGATTGTTGAGTGTTGATACTTACTTTTCATAGATTTTTATGTTATTCTTTTGGTGGCCACAAAATAAATCTGTGACGAGTTTCTTGAGTGCGTGTGCGTGTGTGTGTGTGTGTGTGTGTGTGTGTGTGTGTGTGTGTGTGTGTGTGTGTGTGTGTGTGTGTGTGTGTGTGTGTGTGTCTGTACATTGTGGGCTTCAATTTCATTGATGGACAGCAAGCAAAGCAACGAGCAGCGAGCAAAGTCTGTCATGCATGAACTAAAGCAATCATGTGAAGCGTGGGAGCATTGTACTGACCCACCCATGTTTGCACTTAGGATATTGCTCATGGTATTAAATTACCAAAATTATTTTCCCAAGTTATTAAATTAGTTTTAGTTCATGTGGACTTTGCTTGTTGCCTTGCCAATTGTCAGTTGTCCGTCAATGAAAATCAGGGCCCTACTTGTGTAATGACTGTGGTACCAATGTTACATGAATGATGTTCATTCATTAATTCAGTCATTCATTCAATCTTTATTTTCTGTGAGCATTAATCCCTTGAACGTCTTTGCTTGTGTAATTTCTCATCTCCCGAGGGCTTTGGCAGCCTAACTCAGACCCTGCAACTGCTCGAGCACCTAACCTAACCGAACCATCCATCCATTTACCA
>NC_045157.1:4464063-4466563 GCF_900700415.2 Clupea harengus
AGGACACGCGCCCCGAATGGAGAGGAAGTTATAATGAATTGAGCTGGAGCGAGTCTGTGAAGACTAAGCAATGCCCTTGGGCCACAAACACAATTATTCTTACTTCTGCTGCTGAAATCCGCACTCTCATGGAGCTTTCCGTTCCCATTCATCAGCTCCTCTGCCGTAAAATTTAGTGTAATTTCATGGGCTGGATTCTCCAGTTTTATTTGTAAAACCATTAGGAACTTCATGGGGATTGCGGGTCCCCAAGCCAGATTCTTTAGATGCTTCGGAAAAATCCCAAACCGGGGTCTTGATTGTCTGGTTACCTTGAGATAAGAGAGTGGTGTTTAAAAAATCAGCCCTGGGCTTGAAAATCTTTAACTGAGCAATTTTTTGGTGGCTATTGGATATTTGGTGGATATTTTTTAACTTTTCTCGAAACCCCCACTCTACAGATGTTCACATAAGTATGCCCCTCCATACATTTTGTTGACATGAATACTGATCGAGGATCATGCACGTCACTCATGTACAGCCCTGTGCTCACATGGAATTAAAACTACAGACATCCCCAGCCCCATCAACACCTTTCACAGTTCTGAAGGCTCAGACTCGAGGACTATACTCTCTGGCTTCAAAGAATTTGGGAGGGATGAAAGATATTATCTGTAGACACAATTTCCTGGGCTGTGATGGCCCGTGTAGGCCACATGTACTGGCTTCCAATGTGAAAATAGGACTTCAATCAGTCCAGGTTTTCCCCCAAAGGAGTTGGTGGATTTAAAAAAAAAAAAAAAACACTCAGTGATTGAAATCACTTTGGATTCACACACGTACACTTAAATGAAGTTTACTAAATCGTCTCAACGTAAAGCTCATATCTGGCTCATGCCTTTCTTTCATATTTCTAATATTAATCTTTAAGGTTGATCTCTTTAACAGTTCCACTTCCATAACTGGCAGCCAAACTTCTAGTCATTCAATTAACTCAACCCACTGGGGATTTCATAGCTCACCGCATGTGTGAGAGCTCATTCAATGTTCACGACTTTTTATTTCAATTATGCGAAGCACCTTTGCTCCCTCTTGGTCTTTTTCCCATGCTGAAGCAGCTGAGCAGGAGAGTAATGAAGCAAAACAAAACATTCAGCTCTACAGGTCTACCACACCGCTTGGTGCGTTTGGGTTCATAATCACTAACCTGCCAGAAAAATATTGAGAGCCTTTTGAATTTGTTACGGTCTACCTGTTTCATGTAAAAAAATATAATCATGAAGTGTTGAAAGTTTACAATGAGGTAATTTACAGAAAATCATCTCATTTTCTTCCTGTTAATGACTTCCTGCATGACCCCCAGTCCCAGTGTTCAGATCTGGACTCCAATCAAATGTAATATGGAGGATGGCCTTGCCCTTGGGAATTTGACCTCCAAAAGAATCATTTTGTTTTGCCGGAGAGCATGAGAGAATGTGTGACTGCAACTAACAGAGAGGTTACGTGGAGGCCTCACTTTCTTCTTCTGTGCCATCAAAGTTATGCTAAGATTGACCTTCCGTGCGAGGCATGTGTGCTCCCAGGGCTTGTCTCTGTAATGGCAAGGAGACGGAGCAGAAGAAGGGGGAAGTGAGCATCACGCAGCAGCCTCCACACAAAGGTGCTCGGCCACAGAGTGGCGAAGGGAAGAACAGGACCTGAGCGTGGTTCTGTCCACAGCTGTCAAGGCTCATTGAGGCAAACAGGAGTGATTTGTTTTGAAAAGCTGGGCTGTGTAACCACGCCGACGGGCTCGGAGGCTGTGAAGCGCGGCGGCGGCGGCGGCGGTGATGGCAGAAGCAGCGGTGAAGACCTTGCCTACTGCGTCTTCTGCACAGACAGTTCAACTGTACCCACCAGCGCTTCACTGGGAATCAGAGTTCCTCCACAACACACATGAACACACACATCCACACATCAACACACACACACACACACACACACACACACACACATCAACACACACACAGAGTATTTATGGGGTGGCCATGAAGGACAGTCACAATTATGGTCAGTGCTTGTCAGTGCTGTGTAACAGACAGCAAATTATAGTCAGTTCTTGTCAGTGGATGTGTGTGTACCAGAAAGCAAATGCTGCAGACTTGTGCTCAGAGACCAGCTAAGCCAGTGGGGGATTCTCTCAATCTGACAACTTGACATTTGTCTTCCGACAAAACACACCAGTTGTGCAAAATCATCCCAGCCTGAAACACTTGTTATTTCTGAGCACATGCACACGCACAAGCCAACACCAGATCCAGTCTTCTGTGGAGAAACAGGAGGCATTGGGGTTTAAATCCAAAGGATCTCAATCACAGGATCATTTACTGAAGGAACCGATTTGTATACCATATGGAAGGGCATGGTAGAAGATGGCCCACTTGACAGTCTCCCGCTCCTTGATTAAGCGATCAAGGCGAATTAAATCAAGGAGACCATGAATCAAGTGTGTGCGTCTTCCATCTTATGTCAGTATAACTAA
>NC_045157.1:4471563-4496563 GCF_900700415.2 Clupea harengus
ATTGTGATAGAGAGAGAGAGAGAAAGGAAGGGAGAAAGAGAGATTGAGAGAGACAGACAGAGAGAGAGACAGAAAGAGAGAGAGAGAGCACAATAGATTGTGATAGAGAGAGAGAAAGGAAGGGAGAAAGAGAGATAGAGACAGACAGACAGAGAGAGAGAGAGAGCACAAGAGAGTGTAATGATAGAGAGAGAGAGGGGGGGGGAGGGAAAGGTCCATCACTTTGCAGTGGGTGGCAGGAAGGTGAGGCGTAGCGTGAGTTTAGCAAACGTCAACAGTCAAATGTGACAAATGTCAATTGGCTGGGAGAGCAGGGAGACAGACAGTGACACATGGGCTCAATGAAAAAGCCATCATCTGTCAGCGGGAACAGCGTGTGAGGGGCACGGGCAGAGGGGAGAAAGACTGAGCACCGAACAAGATGGCTTCTTCTGCGTATGAAAGGGCCGTAATGCTTCACTACATCAGAGTCACAGCTCACAGGCCTGCGGAGCGGAGCGACACTCACTCCTCACACCTGGGGTACAATGGCATAATGGGCTGAGCACACATGTCCAAGTGCAGAGTCAACTACAGTATGTGCACAATAATGGGCCAATGTACTTATGAATAATCAGGTCAGGTCAGCTCATGTGATTTAATAGTGCCACAATTGTTAGGTTAAATAAATAGATATAATGACAGCATTCAGTGCTGGGAAGAAGTGACCTACTTATAATTAGATATTTGTGCAGTGATTCAAGTAGTTAAATTACCTTTTATGTGAAAAAGTGTTGTTAACCACTGAAACTACAAACAATTCTAGGCCATAAAAGAAAGGGAATGATTTTTGTATTTATATTTTGCCATTGCTTCTCTACGGTTATTGAATCCGCTTGTACCAGCCCCGCTCCCTTTTCCTTCCCCCTGACTGCTGTGAAGGCATACCTACCGTAGCAATGCTGTGAAGGCATACCTACCGTAGCAATGCTGTGAAGGCATACCTACCGTAGCAATGCTGTGAAGGCATACCTACCGTAGCAATGCTGTGAAGGCATACCTACCGTAGCAATGCTGTGAAGGCATACCTACCGTAGCAATGCTGTGAAGGCATACCTACCGTAGCAATGCTGTTTTAGAAGTTACCTGGCCAACTGCTGAATGATCCTGCTTGGTGCAAAACCCTCAGCTGGACTCATTGTACTCAAAACTAAAGCAGACATTCCTTGCACTTTCCCATGAATAGGGTTTTTTTTTATTACCAGTGAACAAGTAGGCACTTTTTGAATGACTTTTTGAGTGACTTTTAACAAAGTAGTTTGAACAATTTTTTTCCAAGTAGCTTCAGTTAACAAACTTGATTCCTCACTCGGGTAGCTTTGCTGCGGTTCAACCTCTTCCAGTGTAAAGTAATTAGTAGCTTGCAAACTTATGCTTTCAAAGTAGCTTCCCTTCAATGGGGGTAAGGGTAATGGATCTTAAAATAGAACCAAAGAAGCAGAAGAAACTTTTTAAGTATGATGATTAAGGAGGAGCAAACACTGAATACATATCAGAAAGGCTAGGCATAGATTATTAAAAAAACACCTTTCTCTCTTTCACTCTTTGCACACACACGCGCACACACTCGCACACACACACACACACACACACACATCATCTATGTTCAATTATTAGTCTGGGAAATTGCTTTGGTCCACCTCGGCAGACGGCCAGCGGCCACGCCCTCCCACCGCCTCCTCTGAGATATAATCTGAATTCGGTGAAGGCCCAGCACCTAATATGATGATTAGAGCAAGCTGAAGCACTATTATTGTTCACTGTGCCTTCATTTCGCTGTGAGAGAAAATTATTGCTCTCTCTCTCTCTCCCTCTCTCTCTCTCCCTCTCTCTCTCTCTGTAAGACTTAATAGCTGATCAGGAGACTCGATGTCGGAGAGGTGTCCTCAATGTCAGAGCCGCCGTGTGGATGACAGCCGGCAGGCGACCAGCGGCGTGATTGAGTCGCCAGGGAGCGAAGAAGGCCCTCCCTCCTTGTCATTCAGATGATGGAGACGCACACAAAAGCACAGGGGACGCCTGCATACATCAAAAAATCACCTCGCTGACACCCCGGCTTCTATGCAGGGTTAATGACTGATGTGTGTGCCTGTGCTCCACGGATACCTTCATTCTGAGATTAATCACCGAGTGCCATGTACACCGTCCTCCTCAGATACCTTAATTATGGGATGGCATGAGTACATTGCTGTTGTAATAGCAGAGGCAAGCTTGGTCAAGGGTATTGAGCCTGCGGGTCTCGATGCCCTCTGAAACGAAAATCTGATGTATCACATGCTAAATGATTCATCAGCATGGCTGAATGAAACCAAATCAGATTTTATGGGAAGACCTGCAGGGCTAGTATAGAGTTTAAATACAGTTTTCTAGAGGGATCCCCATACACCTGGTTGGTGGACTGGACTGCATTCATCCAGTAGGGTGATATGTAATAAATATACAGTACAGTATTGTGTGTGTGTGTGTGTGTGTAACATCAGAGTCTCCCAACGACTGGGATCAAGCTCGTCCTAGCCTCTATTATTTACACGGCGCAGCCGTCCTGATCGAATATCAGTCAGCAAACTAATTAGCATCTCATTGTGGCTGTGTTGTGTTATGATTTCCCGTTCTCATCTGCATGAGAAAATAAATCTCTGCGGCGGCTCCAGTGAGCCGATGGTGTGGAGGCGATGCATCCGTTCCGTGCCATTGCAGCAGTGCGTGTGGGGGCGACGTGCTGAGCTCGTCCACGAGACCGTGCATGGCACAGCCTTATCGCTTAATTTGTTTGCTTGGTTTGTTTGTTTGTGTTTGTGTTTGTGTTTGTGTTTGTGTTTGTCTCGGCAATGAGGCGATGTAGGGCCCCCAGAGACCTTATAAGCTACTTGGCCCCGGCACATGCCCGCCTTGTCAACAACTGTTTATGTGGTAATTAGTCAGCCTATTCCTCGTCTACAAGGTGTGTTGGCAGAATGTTACTTTGCATCTTAATTGGTGAAATAGTAAGGAATAAAATGTCCTGTAAAGAGCAAAGTTGTGCTTTCATAAGCATCTTTTCCTCTTTGGTGCTAGGTGGTGATGGATTCATTTTGCACTCTGACTAAAGTTTTGTCTTTCTAAATCGATGAAATGTGTGTTGCATTGGCTGATGTGTGAATAGAAGAACATTTGTTAGGCCTTACTTACTTAACTGGAATGAAAAACACAACTAAAGAACTCATAAAAGAGGTTAATCATGAGTCAGTCGTGACCACAACTTAGACTTCCTGAAGTGTTCACTTCCATGAGTTCAATAATTACCGTGATTCGTGGGTGAAGTGCATCTCAGCCTAGGGGTTCTCGGAGTGCTGTGAAACAGACATGTGTTTGACACGCATGTAGACTCATGCTGAGGCAATGCATTTTTAGCCGAATAAAGTGTCTTTATTCAAAAGAAAATGCTGGGATTGTTTTTTGTTTAAAATAGAAAAGTCTTATGCAGCATTTTCTACTCTGAACCTGTAAATGGCAACCTAATGCACAGGTGGGTAGCTCAAGGGCATCTGAATTACCTGTGAAATAAATGGATTTGTGCTTTAAAAGACTGTAGCTGTAAGCCATTACCCTTATATGCAGATGTAACAAATGGAAACATCATGAGGTCAGGAAATTGAAAGAAAATGTGCTGTATTTTTTTATATTGTCCCACACTGATGCTTGTCCAATGCTTTTTTAGTGGTTTGAGATTCACAATTGACTGCTTGATCACAACCGAAGAACTTGTCTAATTACTAGTGTGAGGCCTTAACCCGCTACCCTCAACAGCCAGTCGAGTGCACTCCTACAGTGGCCCAGAAGGGCCAAACAAGTTCACATTTTAGGAAAACAGAATTACATAATTATAGTTCAAACTTATTTACAGGATGCAAAACACTTTTACCACTCCCGAAACAAATGAAGAAGCGGTGAACCAAATGAAAAGGGTAAGTATAATTGTTAAGGCCCGGCTTGTGAGCCACAAATTGGACAGACCACAGAGTATACAAAAATAGGGTTTATTTCTACTAACACCAAAATACAGGATAAAATAGTGAATGCGAAACACCAGCATCAAACGCATGGTGAGAATGCAAGGCCTTCTGAGGGCAAACAGCATGGTTCCTCAGGTGTGGACAATCAAGCTGATTATGCCCATTCACCACCCAAAGGCTGTTGCATTGCCACTGCAAAGCCAGTGGGGGTGTAGAGGGGCGTAACAATAATACACAGGAAGTTCTTGACGCTGACCTTTTGTGTCAGTCAGACTGTTTCACGGGGAGTAAAATAAATGGAGTTTGTGACGGTCAAATTATGTTTAAACCTTCCTCAAAGGAATGACAAAAGCAGGCCAACTGGCCAAAATGGTATCCACAAAATGAAGAAAACATGGTTTACCTTGTTGCCTGCATCCTATTCGCTCTGTGTGGCATTTCCTGGGCACTCTCTCCTCATTTAGTAGGCCATAAGTCAGTATGGTGTCTTAGTATTCCTGGAACCACACAGCGGTTCCTGTAGTTTAGTAATGATTGTGTGGCCTACCCAAGGCTACTAGAGAGAGCGTGGACATCTGTAGGCTGTGTGTGAATACCAACAAGAGCACAGAAAAGTCGGACCTTTGGGTGTATCCATGGTACCTTGGTGGTTAAGTTTCTTTTGTTTCTAGAGAAGTGTTCTTTCTAATTTAAGTCAGACACTCCCTCATGCATGTCTGGTTTCATGGATAAAACACTTTGAAATTTGGGCACGGCTAAGGTCCTGTATCACCTGTATTATTTAATGGGAATATTTTCACAACAGTGCGATGTAACTAATTAGGACTGAAAGCTGTTAGAATTGTTCCATGCCAACCAGCAGCCCAACCTGGACGAGGAGTCAGACGGGCCAAACTATGGGCCAAAGACTGAGGCTGCAAAGGGACAAAAATTCATCTTCAATGATAACGAACACAACACCTAAAAAAAAAAAAAAAAGTCACCATGATGATCTAACTAATCCAGACTGAGATTATAGATTCAGTTTTGATGAATCATTCCATCTCCATCTCCATACTGACCAGTACACCAGACCCCCATCTTCCCCTTTTATTCATTCTCTCGCCTCTCACGGCCCACTCAGAGATGCAGAGCGGAGCCGAGCTGTTTGTCTGGAGTCTGCGGCCCCTGTGCCTCGGCTGACAGACAGATCCTATCAGCAGGGGTTTTTTTATGATTCTGGGCAGTGTTTGACGGAGCCAGCACAGCATATGAAATCCCTGACAGAAGTGTGAAAGCGAACAAGAAAAAAAAAAAGGAAGAACAAGAGTGAGAACAGCGAAGAAGAAGAGAAGAAGAATCTGACTGACAGCACCATCTTACCCCGGTGTTGAGAGTTCACACTGAGCCTACGTCAGCCTATATTATGAACTGTGCTATCCTATATAAAACTGATATGAACTCCTTAAGTGAACAGAGACCCACTGGGCCTCTCCTGGTCCCTCATCAATCATGTTATTGTTATGAGTGTGACAGTCTGTCTACAGAGAATAAAACTACATAGCATGTCGCACTTAAAGCATTGAATAAGAATAAAACCAGCACTATGGCATCATTAGAAGTATGCCCATGGGTTCATGTTCATCAGTGAGATCTTCATCACAGAAAGGCCCTCTAATCTGTCTCCTTATCCTGAGTCTTGTAGGGATGGTAAACTGCTCAGCTCATTACTAACCCTTGAGTGCATTGGGGATTGCTGGACTGGACTTTGGGCTGACTGATGGATTCGGTCTGTTTAGTGTTGCCCTCGGCTTTCCAATAAAGACGAGAGGTCTGTGGTCATTTTTATGCTTCAATTAAGTAGTTAGGCAAGTGGATTTTTTTTTTTTTTTTTGTGGACAACTGCATCAGTGAGAGCTAGAAACTTTCCAGCAGGCCAGATGGGGGAGAGTTCTGCAGCCGATGATGTTTGAGACGGAGCAAACAATAGCGTCCAGCTGCTTCCTCTGTTGGAGGTGCCATGTTTGAGCTGTGGTTTGCTTTTTTGATGATGCAGATCGAGTTATCCACCCATTTCAGAGAGAATGGGATTGGCTGCCCAAGGATGCCCAGGCAACAGCATGAAAGGTGTTAGCAATAGCACTGTAGCACTGTACTTAGTACTTTATCATGGAATCTGGAAATCTGCTGGAGCAAACACATATGTTTACAGGGCTCAGAGTAAAAAAGAAAACTTCCAAAATATTAACAATGTGTTTTTGTACAAAATCTGAGCACCTCTAAAACTAGATTTCATTTTAGTGTCTTTAGATTTCATTTTAATAAAAAACGTTTTTTACTACATTCCTTTTACTCTCATTGTATTATTGCTGAGGTGTTCTAGAATATAATCATAAATGCCACTTTTGCCTCATGGTTTTTAGTTAGGTGAAATATACAAAAATATCAGGCATGGCAGACTACCTAACATAGTCAAAAAATAGGCCTTGGTGTTGGAAGTGTTAAACCTGGGCAGTGACCTCGTCAAGTTAAAGTGGTTAAAATCCCAGGGAAGCAGCACCGTCATGCCTGGGTAGGAATGTTCAGTCTCCATGATGTGGGCTGATATCTGCAGGGCTGTGCCAGTCTCAGGGCTGTGCCAGTATAGTATCAGGGCTGTGTCAGTCTCAGGGCTGTGTCAGTATAGTATCAGGGCTGTGTCAGTATAGTATCAGGGCTGTGTCAGTCGCAGGGCTGTGTCAGTATAGTATCAGGGCTGTGTCAGTATAGTATCAGGGCTGTGTCAGTATAGTATCAGGGCTGTGTCAGTATCAGGGCTGTGTCAGTATAGTCTCAGGGCTGTGTCAGTATAGTATCAGGGCTGTGTCAGTATAGTATCAGGACTGTGTCAGTATAGTATCAGGGCTGTGTCAGTATAGTATCAGGGCTGTGTCAGTCTCAGGGCTGTGTCAGTCTCAGGGCTGTGTCAGTATAGTCTCAGGGCTGTGTCAGTATAGTATCAGGGCTGTGTCAGTATAGTATCAGGGCTGTGTCAGTATAGTCTCAGGGCTGTGTCAGTCTCAGGGCTGTGTCAGTCGCAGGGCTGTGTCAGTATAGTCTCAGGGCTGTGTCAGTCGCAGGGCTGTGTCAGTATAGTATCAGGGCTGTGTCAGTCTCAGGGCTGTGTCAGTATAGTCTCAGGGCTGTGTCAGTATAGTATCAGGGCTGTGTCAGTCTCAGGGCTGTGTCAGTATAGTATCAGGGCTGTGTCAGTATAGTATCAGGGCTGTGTCAGTATAGTCTCAGGGCTGTGTCAGTCTCAGGGCTGTGTCAGTATAGTATCAGGACTGTGTCAGTATAGTATCAGGGCTGTGTCAGTATAGTATCAGGGCTGTGTCAGTATAGTATCAGGGCTGTGTCAGTCTCAGGACTGTGTCAGTATAGTATCAGGACTGTGTCAGTATAGTATCAGGGCTGTGTCAGTATAGTCTCAGGGCTGTGTCAGTATAGTATCAGGGCTGTGTCAGTATAGTCTCAGGGCTGTGTCAGTATAGTCTCAGGGCTGTGTCAGTATAGTATCAGGGCTGTGTCAGTATAGTATCAGGGCTGTGTCAGTCTCAGGGCTGTGTCAGTATAGTATCAGGGCTGTGTCAGTCTCAGGGCTGTGTCAGTATAGTCTCAGGGCTGTGTCAGTATAGTATCAGGGCTGTGTCAGTATAGTCTCAGGGCTGTGCCAGTATAGTATCAGGACTGTGTCAGTCGCAGGGCTGTTCGCAGAGTAAAGTCTCTTTAAAACGGTAAAACGGTCTCCTGGCAGGTAAAACGGTCTGCATTTAATAGTGTGTGTTTGCGACACCGTAGAGCAGGCCTTTGAAATTAATGTTGAGTCTGTGCACCGCCTCTGGTTCACATGGAAACACACACCTCCACCTTTCACCTTGCGTGAAGCCTCGGCGCGATCGGCTGGGTATAGGGAGAACCCTCTTAGTGTAGGTGTAGTGCTGTGGGGAGGACAGTCTGCTGTATACTGTCTGCTGTTGATGCCCCTGATGATGTCTGTTGCGTTGTTTCTGTCTTGTAAGCCTCCCCAGGGTGCCAGAGCCGCACTTACTTGGCCGTAGCTGGTGTTGTGGGCTAGCATTAGCTTCTCCTACACTAGCCCTGGTATCCGTGGATCCAACAACAAACTCACTTGTATAAAAATTCAGCTCTTTGAGGTTGTGTGTGTGTGTGTGTGTGTGTGTGTGTGTGTGTGTGTGTGTGTGTGTGTGTGTGTGTGATTGGCACGCAACCTTCCATCAATCCTTTATCAGGTTAACAACTACAGGTGGAATAACCGGGAAAATACAAAATAAAAAAAACACACAAAAAAGACGGTAGAACTTCAAAGTGCCTCTGAAACAAAGGGTACAAAATTCAATAGCTTTCTCGTTAGCGCCGTGGCCATTGCTGGCTGTGCTCCCCACAACCCGGCCTGCGTGGTCAGGCTTTTCATACGAATCAATGACTCAGGTCAGGCCACCTCCATAGCTAAAGCTAATAGCCGTGAGCCCATCAGGATCATGTTCTCAACAAGCGCACACCTCTCTGTTCACAGGCCCCATCCTGCCAGGCCACATGAGAGTAGGCTTGGAGTCCGTTAGTCAGCTGATGAGGAAGTAACTTTGCTTTATTGGGCCAAGAGGGGTCATTTATCCACGGAGTGAGAGTAAGTGATTATGTAGCATTAAGTGCTAACAGCACAGAGCAGAGAAGAGACTGGGTAATTACTTTAGGCCAAATGCAGCAACAATCACCACCACCACACACACATACAAGCACACAAACACATTCACACATACAAACAGACATACACACACACACATACACACACACACTCCACAGGTGTTGGAAATAAGGGGTAGTATATTGGATCCCCCCACCCCCACCCAACCAACTCTCAAAAAAAAGTAAATCCAAATCCACATATAAAGTATATCTCATTGTATTGATTATTGATTTTATGATTGATAAGTGCAAGTCACAAATTACGATCGCTTCCTGCCAAAACAGCGAGAACAGAGAGGGACAGTGAGGGGAGAAAACAGATTTCATCCAATCATCTTTCACGTCCTGTGAAGCTTCATCCAATCATCTTTCACTTCCTGTGAAGCTTCAGTCTGAGCCTTCTCCGCATCCTCAGTAGTGTCATGGGAAATTTCACATTGATTGTCAGACACATAGGAACGATCAGCCAAATCGTCTATCAGAAACACCGGTGGCCAGTTTTAGTGTGATATGTTTAACGTAAATGCTAACAACCCTAAATGGGGTAAGTTCACTTAGTGGGGTCTGTTCTGTTCGCCCCAAACCAAAATTGCTGGTGTTGACAAAGAAACAATGTATACGCTAGTAGCGCCCCTGCTTTAATAATCATCAAGGCCTAAGCTACTACACACACACACACACACACACACACACACACACACACACACACACACACACACACACACACCCACACACACACACAAATACACAGACATACACACAGACACACACACACACACACACTCACACTCACACAAGTACACACACACACACATGCGCATACACACACACACACACACACAGACAGACACACAAACACACCCACACACACACACTCACACAAACTATCACACACACACAAGTACACACACAAACACACAAGTACACACACACTCTCACACACACACACACATACACACACTCACAGACACACACACACACACACACACTAACATACATTTTAGCAGATGGATGGAGTGTAAAGTGTGGCTTCAGTAGAAGTTCAGGGCTTTCTGTTGTCTTCATGGTGATGACGGTTACAACTAGACTGGACAGATATGAAAGGAAAGACCAGTGATTTTGGCAAGTGAGCAGGTGCCATCTTGAGGAGGCTTGTCTCTGTTTGTGAGTGTTGGGATGATGAAGCATTCGAGGGGAACCGTCTCAGTCACGCAGTTTCACAACAGACTCTATGGACACTTGTTTGGATTCTCTTGGATTGGATTACTTGGATTACTTGGATTACTTGGATTACTTCCTGTCTGCACTGAGCCTGTGGGTGTTTGACTGCTACATCTTGTTTATTACGGATACTGCCTAGCGCTCCTTCTGCCTTTATGTACATATATAACTAGACTGGACAGATAGGAAAGTAAAGACACCCAACACACACACACACACACACACACAACACACACACACACACACACATATATATATTGTATCCCCATGAGCCTTGTGAACAGTTTACAACTTAATTTGCTGGCTGCTTCAAAGTTCATAAAACAAATAACATCACATGTTATGTCTACCCAGGCTACGCTTGCACACACTATAAATAAATAAATGATATGGTAAAAAAAAAAAAGACATTCGCTAAGCAATTCATATCAACCCCATGACACTCATTGTAATTGGATACATCTACCTGTTATTGCATCCAACCTGTTCCACTCCCCCAACCGCATATTCCTGTCCAATCCCACCTTGGTGCTGGGCGGCCGGCTAAGCCACAACACACGTACTGTCAGTTCATCAAGTTCAGCTCCACTCGAGTAGTCAACACAGGAGTGGGTCTTCACAGAAGTGTTTCCCTGCATCAACCAGTAGTCGTGGTAACAGGCTTTCACTCGGGAAGTCATTCGCAGCAGCTGCAACTGAAACAACAATATTTCCCATTCAGCAGTGAACTCAACTCCCACACATCTCCTATACTCAAGGCAAGGAGCTACACAAATAAGACATCCCTGGACCGGGTACTTACCCAAAAGGGCGTAAATAATCATTGTCCATTGCATGTAATTATTCAACAAATCTCATTCACCTACACTTAATACAGCAAATGAGAACCAATTCATATGAAAGACCAAAAATAAATGAGAAGGAAAATAAGAAATGAAAAATACAAGGAAGGAGAAAGAACATTTTATTCATCTGAACTCCTCAGCTGAACACACTCGCAGCTTCCACCTCCAACTGTTCCAACATATTGACATGCATAGGATTGTGCACTTCACTGAATGGCAGTCTGAGAGTTAGAGAAAATAATATGAATAAAGGACACTGCCATCAGCATACATCTCTCTCTCCGATAATGCAATCTATATGTGCCGGCGAACGCTCGATGTCCGCGAGCACAAACACAATTACCATCATACCCGGGAGACGGATGCCAGCAATCACTCAAAGTCAGGTACCTCATCTCCAGGAGTGGACTACAAACACTGGCAAACACAAAGTCTGGACGACTGTGAGTAAACAATCTTAATTTTAACCGAGACCATGGAACTGGCCTTAGTTAAGTGGCCCTACATTTGGAAGAACACTCCTGTTATTTCACCTGACTCTGTTGTACATGTGGAGGCACTGGCCAGCACTCAGACGTGGACAAAGAGCCCCGCTGAGGACCCAGAGGAGAGAGAGGGAGCAGCGTGGGGATCTCTGAGGTCTGATGGGCTGATGCACTGAGGATACAGAGGAGAGAGAGGGAGCAGCATGTGGATCTCTGAGGTCTGTTGCTGATGCACTGAGGATCCAGAGGAGAGAGAGGGAGCAGCGTGGGGATCTCTGAGGTCTGTCGCTGAGGCACTGAGGACCCAGAGGAGAGAGAGGGAGCAGCGTGGGGATCTCTGAGGTCTGTCGCTGAGGCACTGAGGACCCAGAGGAGAGAGAGGGAGCAGCGTGGGGATTGCTCTCGGTGGCACAGCTGCGTGTGGGTATCTAGACGAGTGGACCACACACTGGGAGACATAGAGTCCTGAAAATGTTTTGACATCCATAAATGCTCAACCTCAATTTCCCACCTCACCCACCTCTCCTTTTGACTCTGCTTGGCCCGTGGTGGCCAGCACTCAGAGGTGGGTAGAGTAAGGAAAAACAAAAAAAAAGTAAAGGTCTTGTTACTTTATAATAAAAATGACTCAAGGTGAAGTAAAAGGACCCATCAAAATAACTACTTGTGAGAGTAAAAATAGTAGTGTGTAACAAACATAAAAATAAAAAACAAATAAAAAAAAAGAATAATAAAATAACGGCTGCTGCTGGCCATGTGAGTGCCCTAAGTGGCTTTGCCTTGTGGTAGGATAACACTCACCAATTTAAATGCTGGCTAGCGATAGCTGCTTTTCCCCAAAAGGCTTGTAACATTAAATTTAGCTAGTAAGATCTTAAGCTTTCTAACATCAGTCAGTGAAACATGGACGTTTCATGTCATGTCTGGATCCAGTACTACGATGACTCCCATGCAGCCTATTCTCCCACTGTTTTCCACTCAGAGACTAATGTTGTGGATTGACTCAGAGACTAATGTTTTGGATTGACTCAGAGACTAATGTTTTGGATTGACTTCCACAGATTCCCACTGTCTCCAAGGCTCAATATAGCGGTGTATGTCTGAATACAAATAATTTCATATAAAAGTATAGAGACATGTGTAATGGCTAATGTAATGGAGTATAAGTACCTTTTTTTTATCGTAAACATACTCGAGTATGAGTGAAAAGTATTCCGTGTTTAATGTACTCCTATAAGTACAATTTATTGGAAAAAATACATTAACGAAATACATATAAGAGAGTAAGAGAGTAAGAGAGTAACAGAGTAAGAGAGTAAGAGAGTAAGAGATTAAAGAAGTAAGAGAGTGAGAGAGTAAGAGAGTAAGAGATTAAAGAAGTAAGAGAGTAAGAGAGTGAGAGAGTAAGAGAGTACACGTAGCACATTACTACCCTCCTCTGCCAGCAGACGTGGCAGGAAAGACTGGCACCCAGAGCACCCAGAGTGGAGTGGAGGCAGGAGCCTCTAGTACTAGGGATCACTGAGGCCCCAGAGGTCACTGGCTGCAGAGGCCCCAGAGTGGAGGCAGAGGTCACTGGGCTGCAGAGGTCACTGGACTTCAGAGGTCACTGAGGCCCCAGAGGTCACTGAGCTGCAGAGGTCACTGAGCTGCAGAGGTTAGAGGCTGCAGAGGTCACTGAGCTGCAGAGGTCACTGGACTGCAGAGGTCACTGGACTTCAGAGGTCACAGGCTGCAGAGGTCAGAGGCTGACCCAGAGACAGAATCGACCTGCCAAGTGATGAGTAAGTGCTCGCCAAGGGCAACCGTTTTAGTTGGTGAATGATTCAGCATATCATGATCACACACATCACTAGTAAATGTAATACTTACCGTGGGCAGATGCTATTGATCATAGTTGACAGACCCCAGATTGACCTGTTACTCTTGGTGAATCATGGGCAGATGTGGGGATTCTGAAAAACAAAAACAAACAAAAAATTCAATAAAGAAATAAATGAAAGTGATCACTCGAATGATCACTCTCTCGCAGGAGTAGGACGTGTCGTCCATAATGGAGAAAAGGGTGCTTGCTCTCAGCCTGACATTCAAGAGATGGAATTTTAAAGGCATTTAAAATAATTGGACATGTTTAAAAAGTGAGTGGCCACTACACTCTCCAAATCAGTTCACAGATGCATGCTGAGTTGTGTGTGTGTATGTGTGTGTGTGTGTGTGTGTGTGTGTGTGTGTGTGTGTGTGTGTGCGTGTGTGTGTGTGTGTGTGTGTGTGTGTGTGTGTGTGTGTGTGTGTGTGTGTGTGCGTGTGTGCGTGCGTGCGTGTGTGTGCGTTTGTGTGGGTGTGTGTGTGTGGGCCAGCCATAGTCATCACCATGGAGAAGAGAGGCCAGCGCTCAGAGAAATTTGATTTACTCCTATTTTACATATTCCACCCTCTTTTTTCAGTAATTATGCCAGAGAGGGTTGATACTCAGACGGGTTTAGAAAGCCAAAATGAACCAGATCAGACTATTTCAAATCTATATGCAGCAGAGAGATACACTGCATTTAAGCAGATTTAAGCCTGTATACACTGCAGTGAAACCTAGATTTCTCCCTCCCATGTCCAGTGCGAACCATAGAGCCAATATAGGCCAAAAGGGACTGTCACCTTGACCGTTTAAATACATCAATGAATGTTTGCTGAGCGATTTCTGTTTCCGGAAAGTGACATTGACACAAACATTCTTTCTTTGTGTATAATCATGCAATAGATCTTTATATCAATTTCTTAATCATAGCGTGGGAGGATCAGTTCATAAGCAGGATATAAACTAAGAGCATATTTGAGTTTTTACAACATTTCAGTTTTGCATCATAGTGTTGCTGCAAATTAGACCCTCCTGCATGGATAGTTCAGTGTAAGCATACCCTCAGACCGTAATATCATTCACACAAACATCCTTTGTATGATTTACTGCATATTGTCATGGCTGTGGAGAGCACTGAAGGCTAAGTCATCACAGCCACAATGTTTTTCAAGATAACAGGCAACGCAGCGGGTCGTATTGATTCAAAACACATTTGGAAAACATTGATCAGAAAGTAGAGCAAGAAACTCGCCCCAAAATGTTTCAAATATAGCCTGTGGTTTTGCATTGAGAAATTCCTCCTTTGAAAACAGTAGCGGCAGGCCCACTGCTGGTGCCTAGTTGCTAGGGGACACGGCGAAAACAAAGAAACAAACATGAATAGTCCAACTAAAATAACTGTCTGGAAGAGCACCAGGGAAGCCATATAAAAGTCCTGCTTTGCATCAATGGCTCAGTGGAGAATGATATGCTTTTAGATAAAAGAAAAGATTGTTGTGACTTTATTACAACAAAGTACTTTCATTTTGTATTACTATCATCCTGTCCTCCAGATCCCCTAATTCTTCAAAACCAGCAGGGCTCCAGAGCTTTAAATGAAACAGATGTCATGTTAAAATCAGATTTTTAGCTCATTTCCTTTGTTTCTCCCTTCTTCCATGGCTTTTGTTTTGTCCTAAATGCCACACTGCATATGTTTCTCCTGTCTGCCTGCCTTGCTAATACAAGGCTAGCGGGGGAACTGACAGCACTGATCCCCTTTGCCTCCCCATCACTCTTCCTAACAGGTTTGGGGCGGGGGTGGGGGGTAACGCCACCCAAGCTCTGTGCTGGAGGGCCACGCCCGTCCACAGACCCCCCACTGCTGTGTGTCAGGTGCGACATTTGGCTCCTATTATGGAGGGCATTCACAGAAGCAATGATGCATGTCCTCCGCACATTCACAGCTCAGAAACCACATAATCCATCTACTGCCCATGCATTGCAATTCCAACAAGAAACTCAGCTCTCCCGTTATATTGCATCATACCTCCCTCAATAGGCCATGAATTTACCATAGGCTGTTTGATTTGCCCTCTTGCGTCAGCTGTCTGTGGCTTTCTTCATGCTGAAGCCCCATGACATATTTCATGCTAAAGATGAAGTGGGCATAATAACAACTCCTTTGAGCCACACAAGGCTAATACCCCTCCTCCAAAGAACCTCTGCTTGTGTTGAAAGAAAGAAAGAAAGAAAGAAAGAAAGACAGACAGACAGACAGACAGACAGACAGACAGACAGACACAAAGGAAGAAAGAAACCCAATCAGTAAAGTAGATTTTGAAGATGATGGCAGTGGGACAGGTGCATCTTCAGATTGAGTGGACTGTAATGACGAGCACAGTACGTGAAGTGGGCTCCATTCTAAGAGGAGAGTGTGTGGTCTGTACAAGTCCAGGACAGCCAGGGTTACTGGAGGTTTCGTGTGTAAATGGCAGCTCATTAGAATCAGCTTGATAGATAGATAGATAGATAGATAGATAGATAGATAGATAAATACTTTATTAATCCCGTGGGGAAATTCTGGTGTCTTACAGCTCTCTCATATTTACAATAATTACAAACAATATATACAGACAATACAATACAAACAAACAATACAATACAGTTATGTACAGTGTAGGATGTAGAATGTATAGTGCAAAACAGTGTAGTCATATAGTTATAGTTTTATGGCAGCTGGGACAAAGGACCTCCTGTGTCGCTCAGTCCGTGAACGTAGCGTGTTGAGCCGCCCGCTACGGAGGCTGCTGGACTGTCCTGCCAGGATATGGTGGAGGGGGTGGTTAACATTGCCCATGATGGCCAAGAGCTTGCTCCGCATCCGTCTCTCCACCACAGTCCCCAGTGAGTCCAGATTCTGCCCCACCACTGAGCCCGCCTTTCTGACCAGCCTGTCCAGCCGCCCAGTGTCCCTCTTAGACATGTTGCCTCCCCAGCAGACTGCAGCATAGAAGAGCACGCTCGCCATAACTGATTGATAGAACATGAGCAGCATCTCCTTGCATACATCAAAGGACCTGAGTTTCCTCAGGAAGAACAACCAGCTCTGTCCCTTTTTGTATAGTGCACCTGCGTTAGCCGACCAGTTCAGCTTGTCGTCCAGATGCACCCCCAGGAACTTGTAGGTTTGCACCACCGCAATGTCCTTGCCCTGGATGTTAATAGGCTGCAGATGTGGCTTAGACCTACGGTAGTCAATGACCAACTCCTTGGTCTTGCTGGTGTTCAGAAGAAGGCCGTTCCTATCGCTCCAGTCGCCGAAGGCTCTTATCAGGTCCCTGTACTCCCCCTCCTGCTCCTCCCTCACACACGCCACTATAGCCGTGTCGTCAGAATATTTCTGGACGTGACAGGACTCAGAATTGTAGATGAAGTCTGACATGTAGAGGGTGAACAGGAACGGAGCCAGCACAGTCCCCTGCGGAGCCCCAGTGCTGCTCACAACTATATCAGAGGCACAGCTCCCCAGTCTGACAAACTGCGGCCGTCCTGTCAGGTAGTTTTTAATCCAGGATGTAAAGAAGGGATCCACCCCCATCCTTTCGAGCTTCTCTCCAAGTAAGAGAGGCTGGATGGTGTTAAAAGCGCTCGAAAAGTCGAAGAACATGATCCTCACATGACTTCCCGGCTCATCCAGGTAGGAGTAGGCCCGGTGGAGTAGGTAAAGAACAGCGTCATCCACCCCTACACTCTCCCGGTACCCGAACTGCAGGGGGTCAAGTGCATGTTCAGTCAGAGGTCTCAGGTGACGTAGAACCAGCCGCTCCAGTGTCTTCATGATGTGTGAAGTGAAGTGATGACCTCTATAGGATACACATGAAGGACATGAGTGCAGGTTGCTCTCCTCTCCCCTCTGCTTCTCTTTCATCCTCTCATCTCCTCTCTTCTCCCCTCTGCTTCTCTTTCATCCTCTCATCTCCTCTCTTCTCCCCTCTGCTTCTCTTTCATCCTCTCATCTCCTTTCATCTCCTCTCTTCTCCCCTCTGCTTCTCTTTCATCTTTTCTCTTCTCCTCTCTTCTCCCCTCTACTTCTCTTCCCTCTCCTCTCATCTCCTCTCTTCATCCATCCAATGACGTCTCCTTTCTTCTCCTTCACCCAATTCCCTCTCTGCCTGGATACTTGCCCTCTTCTCTCCTGTCCTCACAGTCGATATTTTATTCTCTTTCTCTTCTTTCTCTTCTGTATCTTTCTCTGCTCTCTCTTCTTTCTCTTCTGTATCTCCCATCTGTAGTCCACTGATCACCCCCACCCTCTCTCCTCTCTCTCTCTCTCTTTTCCGCTCTCTCCCTCTCTCAGCCTTTTTTTCAAACCAACACAGGCGAGGGAAACGACAGGCCAACTCAGTGACGCTGAAGAGTGAGGTGTGAAAAGCCTGAGAGGTCAATACGTTCGCTGGTGAGGAGAGAGCAAAGGTCACATGGGACCATGTTAAGGACTGCTGGTGAGGAGAGAGCAAAGGTCACATGGGACCATGTTAAGGACTGCTGGTGAGGAGAGAGCAAAGGTCACATGGGACCATATTCAGGCCGTCATGACTCACATTGTTTGGGCTCGGTGCTGTCTCTGCCACAGGGGAATGAGCTCAACTGTCTTTACCTCAACGTGCGGCTTCTTTTACCTCACATGCTGCATCAACATGGCTTCACTGAGAAGATATACTGTATGTTTACTCATTCAAAATCTACAGGTTAGAGCACCGTATGTGTAAAATAATCTGACAATATTCATAACCGCCGGGATATATGTTGCTCATTCAAAATGTACAGGTTAGAGCACTATATGTGTGAAATAATCTGACAATATTCATAACCGCTGGGATACATGTTGTTCATTCAAAATCTACAGGTTATCTGTATAAAATAATCTGACAGGATATTTATATGGCATGTAAATCTTTACTGCCTCATTACGTAGTAGCTTCACAAACATATTGTGGGTTTAGAAAATAACTAAAATAAGGGTAGCACATACTGAGGCCTTTATCCGAGTAGGGACGTTTGGGAAGCAGCATACGGATTCCAGAAAATATTTCACAAATGTAAACAAACAGGAATGTAAGAGCTGGGGAATTAGTTGCTTCTTAAATTGCCCTCCTTAATGGCTTATGTCTGACTTTAGCTGTAGCATCCTTAGTGTAACTCACCTTGAACCGACCTTGAGAATGCTACTTGTTGGGAGCACAGGGGTGTGACAGGCATATGGAGGGATGCAGTGTGGGCAGAGGGAGGAGAGTTAGGTGGATGGGGGGGGGCGCAAAATAATATGCATTGATTTTTTTCTCACCATCATGACTGAAGGCATATTAATATTGATTACCCCAGGGAAAGCTGAATGAGGTGAAACCCAGAGGCAGACACGGGAAGGATGTTGCCACCTCTACAGGGCCAGATGACATCAGTATCAGCATCACCCAGGGGTTCCAGAGGTCAACAGCATCACCCGGGGGTTAAGGGGTCAACGCTGAAGAAAGGACGTGACCCGAGCCGTCAGGTCAAGACACTGGTGTTATTATGGCTGCCCTGCAGACGCTGGTTCACACTGAATGCACACGCAGTACATGCACATGTCCGATGCATAACACATAGCTGCCCTGCAGACGCTGGTTCACACTGAATGCACACGCAGTACATGCACATGTCCGATGCATAACACATAGCTGCATGGGTAATATTGGGATCTTCAGAGAGAATGTATATTAAGAATATCATCCTATGGGACAGGATGAGAGGCTTGAGTTCTAGCAGTTGAAGCTTGCGGGGAAGCATAATGATATATATACTGTATATATATATATATATATATAGTTTGCCTTTGCCTTAGTTTGCCTTTGATCCATGCACTTCATACTGTATTTGTCTTTTGTATTTGCAAAAGAATACAGAGCATGACAAGCAGCTCCAGTGAAATGTGTGTTCAGGTGCTTCAGACTGGTGTGTAAACAGCTTTAACAAGACACCATCTGAGCGAAGTGTTAAATCTTCTCCCAGTCAACTTCGTCTTTGATAACCTTTCACTCACTACCTGTCATCCTGCAAGCACATCAAGGGTGGGAAAAGGGGGAGGTTTAGACTCAAGAAATCAATTTCAGTCATTTTCATTCCTCCCCGCTTCAGGCTTATTTTTTTTTTTCCCCCTGTCTCAGATACTCACGATTTCATTGCTCAAATCAAACTCGCAGCACTACCTTCGCTTTTATGCGGTTTCTTCACTGCTTTCTATTTACAGTCCCCTTGCTTACATCCTGTGTTTTTCACCGCCCATTTTTCTAACTCTCTTTATGGAAATTGAAGAATTTCTCTTTAGGTTTTACCTCACGATCCCAATGGAATGATTACAAGTGGGCTTATTTGCATGATGATAAGAAATTAACTTGAAATCAAAGGCAAGTACAAAGCCTTATCTCGGCTACTGGTGCTGATATATCACACAGCCGCGCTTCATTTGAAGAAAGAAAAAACAGAACACAGGCTTATGAACATTCCTATTCTTTTTTCTTTTTTTTCCTTTTCTTTCTGAAGCCACAGGCAATCGGGGTCGGAGTTTGTGTTTGAACTGGAGTTGATCATGTAGTCAGCCACTGGTACTGGCTCTCACCTGTGGGGATGGATTCATGGGTAATAAAGGACGGAGATTCCTCTCCTTTCCAGGCAATACAATTTAATCCCGGAGCCAAACAAACACAGGGATCACAGCGAAAGGCACTTCACTCGGGCTCCCCCAGATGAAGAGAGCCATAAGACTGCTGTGTGATAGAGCCACTAAAGCGATTAGGGTTCAGGCAGATGCCCCAGGGCCAGGCCCTATCTGGCTGTTTAGTTCCGGTTGCTTCTGTGGTGTATGTACA
Source organism: Clupea harengus (assembly GCF_900700415.2). Classification (NCBI taxonomy): domain Eukaryota; kingdom Metazoa; phylum Chordata; class Actinopteri; order Clupeiformes; family Clupeidae; genus Clupea; species Clupea harengus. The sequence goes on from NC_045157.1 coordinate 4,491,607, forward strand.
GAAAGAACGGGAGGCCCTATCTGGCTGTTTAGTTCCGGTTGCTTCTGTGGTGTATGTACAGAAAGAACAGGAGGCCCTATCTGGCTGTTTAGTTCCGGTTGCTTCTGTGGTGTATGTACAGAAAGAACAGCATGCCCGGAGGAGGCCATGTGACCTAATGTAAAGATGATTTTGAATCTGACGGGGGACTGGGAATCATTTCATCTCCAGCGGCTCACCTGTGAAACCGATGATCTAACGATGCTAAGGCAGGGGACTCTGGGAGGGCCTATCTCTGTGTTTGAAATTACGATTATTATTAGGATCATTTATACGATTATACTTTTAAATTAGCCTCAAATAAAGCCTAGGAGATTTAGGTAGAAACATTTGCAGCATGCTCCACAATGCCAAAAGAATTTTCAGGCTTCCACTTGTGTGTAAAAGACAGTGTGAGTGTGTCTGTGTGCGTGTCTGTGTCTGTGTGTGTGTGTGTGTGTGTGTGTGTGTGTGTGTGTGTGTGCCTGCCTGTTTGACAGTGAGAAAAAAGATGCGGTGGATTAAGAAGGGAGTTAAAGATAAAAAGGAAACACTTCTGGGCATTCACACAAACTGTCACAAAGGCGTAGGTCTCGCCGTGAGGTGAGGTGAGCATTCAGTGAAAGTTTTACGCATCAGCGACATTGAGATGTCATTCAGCTATTCCCCCGCGCCTCCTGAATACGCCATTAAGGCAGCTTTGTTCTTGGTGGGCGCCGTCACTACAAAGCGGCGTGACGTGACGTGAGGCGAGGCAGCACGGGGGGGTTTTGATGAAACGGGGACAGTCTTGGACCATCTTTAGTCTACCGTGCCAATGGATTTTGGCAAGATGGAGCCGCAGTACACAAGAGGGGAGAAATGACACACACACACACACACACACACACACACACACACACACACACACACCACGTTTGGGGGACTAGACACCTATTTATGCTGGGAGACACAAGAGGAGGATGATAAAATGACAATGAGGTCTGATTGGTGTGTGGGAGATGAGCTCTGGCCTCTTTATGGAAGCCTGAGGGGGGCGGGAGTGGCGAAGAGGACATGGGTGAATGTGTGTGTGTGTGTGTGTGTGTGTGTGTGTGTGTGTGCGTGCGTGCGTGCGTGCGTGCGTGCGTGCGTGCGTGCGTGCGTGCGTGCGTGCGTGCGTGCGTGCGTGCGTGTGTGTGTGTGTGTGTGTGTGAGAGAGAGAACAGAGGAATTGAAGCTTATTAAACTTGGGCCCCTCAGAGCTGTGCTGCGGTGCTGTCCACCCATCAATCCATTTGTGCGAAACAAGTCCCTGAGGGCAGAGTGGGCATGGAAAACAGTGTAAAGACAACCACCAAAGGAGAATGAATACACACTCACTCACCCCGTCCTCACACACACACACACACACACACACACACACACACAGAGATGAGTAGAATGAGCATAGTCTCTAATGGCTGCATCCTTGACAGGCACGGCGAAAACAAACTAAAATATGGCATTGTTGCGGGTTTATTATGGCGCTCCATGGTCAGAATGAGACGGCGTGGAGAAAATCACTGAGTGGACAAAGACGGGTGTGTGTGTGTGTGTGTGTGGGGGGGGGGGGGTCTCAAGAGCACGGCCGTGCCACGCCGACCCTGACGCATGGTGAGAGCGCATCGCTGGGCCTCTAATGAGCTCGACGACGCTAGCCAGCTGTTAGAGGAGAGGAAAATGGAAGAATTGGTCTGTCACTACACACACGCACACACACATACACACACACACACACACACACACACACACACACACACACACACACACACACACACACAAACAAGTGGACACGCACGCATACAAACATTCAGACCATACATACAACACATTCACTACACATACACACATCAGTGTGATAGATCCTTGCTGCTTAATTAGCATTTTAAAACTCTCTCTGCTGTTGGGCGGAGTGTGATTCGCCAATTAAAAGTTAATTGTTGTCTGGTTTGTCTTGTGGTGAGATGGTTAGGTATGATGGAATGGTGGGGGTCTGGTATGTCTCTAGGTGTGAGTGTGTGTACTAATGCCTATGAAGGAGGACAGGTATGTCTCTAGGTGTGAGTGTGTGTACTAATGCCTATGAAGGAGGACAGGTATGTCTCTAGGTGTGGGTGTGTGTACTAATGCCTATGAAGGAGGACAGGTATGTCTCTAGGTGTGGGTGTGTGTACTAATGCCTATGAAGGGGGACTGGTATGTCTCTAGGTGTGAGTGTGTGTACTAATGCCTATGAAGGAGGACAGGTATGTCTCTAGGTGTGAGTGTGTGTACTAATGCCTATGAAGGGGGACTGGTATGTCTCTAGGTGTGGGTGTGTGTACTAATGCCTATGAAGGAGGACAGGTATGTCTCTAGGTGTGGGTGTGTGTACTAATGCCTATGAAGGGGGACTGGTATGTCTCTGTTTGCCCTGTACCCAGATCCAAATATCCTATTTGGAAAAATTACAAATCAAAACATCAAAACAAATAACAAATGACTCCTCACAGCAAAGACAATATTTGTTTGAGTGTTTATCATATCAACTCAACTGAGATATTTGTTGAAGAGGATTATTATGCTAATTTTATCTACTAACTTTAGTTTGTATTTATTATTATGCTCATTTTATCTACTAACTTTTTGTTTGTATTTATTATTATGCTCATTATTGTGTTGTTGGGGGTCTACTAGAATAGATTGACATGCTTCAATGTTCCAGAAACATATTATTTTTCTCATACTGTACATCTCTATTCACCCTCTTCTGAAGCACTCCTGTGTCTCTAAGCCTTTAAGCCCCCCAGTCTGTTTAGACTCCCTTGCATTGCTCAGTCCAAAACAAAGAAAGTGTTAGTAGTCCATTCTAAAAATAATACATTTCCCATGTGGCACACTGTCTATATCTATGTAAAATTAAAATAAAAACTATTAGGATACCCTGATGTTGGCAGACATGAGCAGTCACTGAACTCTTGACCCTTTGCTTGGAAAAGTCTTTAATTGAAATTCAAATTAAGTTCAGACGATGACAAACACAACACTCAGCCACCAGCTGAGAATGCAGCCACTATGCAATAGATGGATTTACATGGAAATAGATGGAGAAATGGCTGTTCCATAAATATACAATAGTAAAAAAAAAATTGAGAGTAACCTAACTGTGTCCACATGCCTCAGTGTGTGTGTGTGTTTGTGTGTGTGTGTGTGTGTGTGTGTGTGTGTGTGTGTGTGTGTGTGTGTTTGTGTGTGTGTGTGTGTGTGTGTGTGTGTGTGTGTGTGTGTGTGTGTGTGTGTGTGTGTGTGTGTGTGTGTGTGTGTGTGTGTGTGTGTGTGTGTGTGTTGTGTGTGTGTGTGTGTGTGTGTGTTTGTGTGTGTGTGTGTGCGTTTCAATTTATGTCTCATGTCACATACGTATGGAATTGTCCGTGTGCAGCGAGGTAGCAGCTTGGCCGTGGCCAGACGTGTCTTTGAGTGTGTGTGTGTGTGTGTGTGTGTGTGTGTGTGTGTGTGAGAGTGTGTTCTCACCGTGGCCAGACATGTCTTTGAGAGTGAGAGTGAGTGTCTGTGTGTGTGTGTGTGTGTGTGTGTGTGAGAGTGTGTGTGTGTGTCTTTGAGAGTGTGTTCTCATTTCTGGAGCACCATGACAACACCCCGCTTTCTTCCTCCTCTCCTCTCCTCGCTCTCATCCCTCACGGCAGGAGCTGTGAGGGTGTGTGTGCGTGTATCAGAGTGTGTGTGTGTGAGCTGTGAGGGTCATGTCTCGGGGAAAAGCTATTATAGGCGCTTTATGGATTATGGGGGCCGAAAGCAACCCTTGACTCAAGGTGAGTGGAGCCGGCCACCCCGCTGCACTCCATCAATGCTACACTCCTCCATTACACACACACACACACACACACACACACACACACACACACACACACACACAGAAAGAGAGAGAGAGAGAGAGATAGAGAGAGGGAGAGAGCGGGAGGGAGAAAGAGCGAGAAAGAGAGTGAGAGACAGAGAGAGAGAGAGAGAGAAGCAGCCTTCATACCATAAAAATGTATAGATACTGCTGACCAGCCCCTCACAGACACACCCGTGCTGTGTATGCGTTCGTTCACACAAATATGTTCTCACAGCTGAACTGTGCCCCCACCCCGTGTCCTGACACACAACAAAAATAGTCACTTTTGAACATGCACACACACACCCAGCCAAATACTCACAACACACACACACACACACACACACACACACACACACACACACACAAACACACACACACACATATAAACAAATTGAACTTTACTCAGTGACAAGTGCGTGCCCTGCCTCCTGCCTCCTGCCTCCTGACTCGGTGCCACGGTGGTTTGGGAGGTCCCACCCGAGATGGGGGGCAGTTTAGAGGAGAGAGGGGGCAGCATCAGCACTTTCTCCCTGCCGCCCCTAGCAGTGGCGGGTTTGGGCTGTCAGCGAGGGGCAGGAAATCACCTCACCGGACTCCGCCGTGCGTTTATGGCCAATTGGAGTCAGGAAGAGGTGCCACTCCTGGTGTCAGGTTCACAGGGTTTCACAGACACTCGGTTGTTTTGCTCAGTGAGCAGGTTTGGGCAAGTGTCAGGCACACCGTCTCTTATCCATGAGAGAGGAAGAAGTCTGCACAGTACACACACAGACCACACACTGCACCTTAAGTGTGTGTGTGGGAGCATCACTGGTAGTATGCAGTATAGTATACTACCTGACCAGCAGCAGAGCTACCTGTGCAAGCCAGTTTTTCCATTGTTTTTCTGTCCGTAAAATTGAAATGATTGCATGAATAAAACTGGCATTCCTATCAGAAGGAGAATCATCTTTGGTCATTATGAGAGAGAGCAGATTTCAACCCCCACTGTCATAGACAAGGGAAGATACATTTTTCTCTGCGTCTTTCAAGCAAAACAAGGCA
>NC_045157.1:4501563-4504063 GCF_900700415.2 Clupea harengus
TGACCTGAGTTGTTTACTGGCTCCTGCTATCAGATGTATATGCTGTGAAATGATTCACTTTTTCATTTTCTGTTCTTTGTCCCTGTGTGTGTGTGTGTGTGTGTGTGTGTGTGTGTGTGTGTGTGTGTGTGTGTGTGTGTGTGTGTGTGTGTGTGTGTGTGTGTGTGTGTGTGTGTGTGTGTGTGTGTGAGCGTGTATAGCTCCTGGCTCACTCACATTCTTCTGCCTCTACACGTGACTCAAACAGGCCCAGAGCATGTGTGTGTGTGTGTGTGTGTGTGTGTGTGAGTGTGGAGAGCATCTCTTCTGTTATCGTTTGACCAGCGATTCTGTGTTGGCTGTTTTTTATTGTGTGTATGCTATCGGTCACTACTGCTTCCTCAGTCAGCCACCCCTCCCATTCCAGCTGGCTTCTCTGCTCGTTTCTTCTATCTCCAGCCCACATGAGGTTCTGCCTGACCTTAGCCCCCCCCCCCCCCCCTCCACCCCACCCAACATATAGACAGAGGGGTTACACAACCACACAAAGAAATAACAACAATAACAACACAGCAAAAACAGCAGCAAACCTACTCCACCACTGACTGTCATCTCTGCCTCTGAGCAACGCAAAGGCAAACTCACCTCCCTCTAATTAAAACTGATTTGGGATTATTTACAAGCCAGTGGGGGGAAAAGAGTAAACATGATTAAGTTAGACAAATACCGGGGTCAATATTTTTTTTTAGGCTCTCAAATTAATAAAACATTGCATGCGATAAACACGAGTGCAGTCGGTCCACTCCAAAATGAAAAAAGGATGGAAAATAATTCCGGCAAGCGATGGAGGAGGAGGATCACCACGGTGATGACACAGCTCCACCTGCTGCCCGGTCGTGTTTGTTGACGTGGTGGAGCATCCCTCCGTCTCCTCCCAGCGAGGCTGGAGCTGCAGCTCTGATTATGCAGGTAGTTCAGACCGAGGCTGCGGAGCGATACGGCACGAGCTCAGGGGATCCAGAAGCAGCTCTAAAGCGGCAGCACGTGTGTGTGTGTGTGTGTGTGTGTGTGTGTGTGCAGCAACTGAGGTAAAAGCAGTAAAGAGATGAACCATTACACCAGCGTGAGACAACTGTAGTTTCAGTGCTTATCCTGTGACAAGATACTGGTTTTATCTATCAGGGCTCGCACACTCACACAACATGTGTGCACGCTCACACACACACACACACACACACACACACACACACACACACACACACACACACACACACTCACACACACACACACACACAGGGACAAAGAACAGAAAATGAAAAAGGTGTTCACGAACAAAAGGCTGCTTATCACACTGTTTCCGCAGCACCCTTCTCTAAAAGTAGCTGATGGTGGCAGGTGCTACAGTAGAAGCCGATAAAAAGGTTGAATTATGTATAGAACGCTTATGTGAAAAAGGTGAGACAGCAAGGGCGGGAGGAAAGAAGGAAGAAGAAGAGGAGGAGGTGGAGGAAGAGGTGTTTATGTGAAAGCACCTCGGCAGTGAAGGAGTTAAAGAAAATCAGTATGCTTGGAATATTGAGCTGCACTTGTTAAGTTAAAATGAACTGCGTTTCTCGTTTGCAGAGGAATCAGAGTAATCGGACCGCCACACGTAGCAATTGGTTTGATACAGCTGAGTTTACTGGTTTCAAGATTGGACAAGATTCAGCCGGAGATGCAGAGCTCACAATTAGCTCTGTCACCCCCGGCTGGAGAACGCGTTCTGATTTTTACATGTGATAACAATGGTATATAAGTCCAGTCTTCACTGATGATGCTTCCTGGGCCCCACACGTATACGCCTCTCTGTGACTTGCATGTTTCAGTCGTAATTTCTGGCCTGACAATTAAGTTTCTGTGAGTCTCCAACTCCCTTCTTACAGATAGTTTCCCTATCTCATCTGTCTCCTGCCCAGGCTGCCCTATGACCTTGGAATTTATGTCACTGGTCATTCTAAACTTGAAAGCATGTGCTTTGAATGTTATCTTAGGCCCCTCTGTCTGAAACCTGTTTTCCAACTGCAGTTATACTGGTTAACTGGGCATACATTGCTAATAGAAATAAAATGTTAATAAATTCATACCTAAACTGAATTTATCTTACAACTTCAAGCGTGTTTTTTTTGACGAGGAGGAGAGAATCTTGATGAAGGATGCAGGAAATGAGTGCGCCAGAAAGAGAGCACACTGAATAATGATAAATTAAAACAAAAAAGAAAAAGAAAGATTTCAAGGAACAAGTACCACAGAGGGATAAGAGGAAGTCGGGAAACATTTGCTCTACAACAGCATGGCATAAGTCAACATACTACTGCACACACAAAGCAGACTCTCTATTAATGCATAACACACACACACACACACACACACACACACACACACACACACACACACACACACACTACTGCACACACAAAGCAGACTCTCTATTAATGCATAACACACACACACACACATACTACTGCACACACAAAGCAGACTC